>NC_143481.1:32138616-32430949 GCF_027475165.1 Benincasa hispida | reverse complement strand
TCCTACGTTCAAAAGAGGAGGAAGCACTGAAAGTTTGCCAACGCCAGCACCGTTCGTCTCCACTGAAAATGAATAGAAGAGGCGAGATGATACGAAGGTGTTTGGCAACATCCTAAGCACCTTAGAGCAAGAAGGAGGACTGCCTGAGGCAGGGGTTGTAAACCAGCCACTGCCTATGGAGGAGGAGACGGTGGTTATGGCGGAGAAGCGATAAAGGATGGAGTAGTGGTGGTGGAAGATGTGGTGGCTAAAGAAAAAGATAAAGGGAATGATGTTTTGGTCCCGGAGACTCCGGAGGCCACCATCATCGCAGAAATTTTTTATGAGCCTCTACAAATGGAAGGAGAGGAAATTGTGATCATTGAAAGAGAAGAAAATGAGATCGCAGTTGAAGAGGCCAGAGAAGCGAAGATAGAGTTAATAACCCCTGACCTTGCAATGGAGGAGATTGCAGGGGGTGTGCTGCCAGAAGAGGCCAAGAAGGAAGAGTTGAAGCCAGCTGAGGCAGAGAAGGAAGCCGAAGCTAAATTGAAGAAGGCAGCAGAGGCCGAGAAGGAAGACGAGAAGAAGAGAAAGAGAAAAGAAAAGAAGGCTGGAAAGGCGGAGTTGTCGCATCATCACAAGTCCAGAAAGAACAAAGAGAAAAAGGATGATGACGAAGATGGAGAGGCCAAGAAGAAGAGGATAGAGGAGAAAGAAGAGAGAAGATCACGTTGGAAGGAGAAGAGGCGCCTAAGAGAAGAAAAAAAAGCAAAGCAGAGGGCTGCAAGCCCCAAGAAGGATGGAGAGTCGACCTCCGTAAGGAAGGATAAGGGGGAAACGACGCAATTGATAGAGCCACCGTAACCTAAAGCAACACAATTAGTTGCGACGGACGAAGAAAAAGAAACAGAGGGAACCCCCCTAATGCGGCATCGTAAGGAGAATGCGCTGCAAGGGTCTAGCATCGACCCTCAACAATTAATGTTAACACTAGAAGAGGAGGAAATAAGAAGAAAAGAAGAAGAAGAGAAGCAAGAAAAGATGGAGCGGGGCAAGCTCATCATCGCAGAAGGGAACAGAAGAAGAAGATTAGAATTTGAAGAAATGCGAAGAAATAACAAGCTTGCCTGACTTGAAGGGATCCAGAAACATGAAGAGGATCAGCATCTATTACAGACCTCGAGCAGTTTGAAGAAGAGTTCGAAAGAGAAGAGAGAGAGGCAGAAGAAGAAGAAAGAAGGAAGAAGGAAGAAGAGGAAAGACTACGTTTGGAAGAGAAGAGGAGGAAGCGCGAAGCTAACAAGAAGCGCTTGTATAAAAGTAAGGGCAAAGAACTCGCTGAACGTGAGAAAGAGGAATGGCGCAAGGAGCGGGAAAAGAGACTAAGGCAAGCAGCCTGCCTTGCGTAAGCAAGAGGCAAAGACGTAGCAGAAAGCAGCAAGCGTGCATCGACCAAGAAGCGATCAGCTAAAAGAAAGGAGAATGATGACATGCTGATCGAGATGGGCTTCTACCCTACGCTGACCCCATTACCTGATCTCATCACGAGTGTCATTGTGGAGCATGGGTGGGACACTTTCTGTCAGTGCCCATCCATCATCGTGCCTCAGGTAGTGCAGGACTTCTATCACGGGTGTCTGCACAAAAATAGGGATGCGGTGACTTTCAAGGGAGAGACAGTACACTTCAGCGCAAAGGACATCAATGAACTTTATCAGATGAGGGACAACCCTGATGCACCAGGGAACAAGATCATTGATGATCCTACAGAAGAACTGATAAGAGACGCGTTGAAGGTACTAGCACAACCAGGCACAAGATGGACAATCTCCCCTAATGGCATTCGCACTCTGGAGTCTAAGTCTTTGATGCCAGAGGGAAGGCTCTGGGTTTATTTGGTCAAGAAGCGACTGATCCCAACAACGCATGACAGAACTGTATCAAAGGATTGGGTGATGGCCACATATTGTATTGTGCGCGGCATTCCTATTAACGTGTGAAGGTTGATCGCAAGGCAGATCAGAGCACTAGTGGGGAATATACGGGAGCAGTACTTCTTCTCGTGGATCGTCTCAAGTTTATGCCTACATGCGGGTGTAGGCATTGATGAGGAGCCCATGCCAGATGCTCACAGCCTCATCAAAATCAAAATTCTGAGGATGCTTCTCAAGGATTCCCCACATTGCCAAGAACTGCCAGCAAAGAGACCTACGATTGATTTGAATGTGCCACAGGAACCCAGACCAAAAAGAAGAAAAAGAGAAGATAAGGGAAAAGAGAGGGTACATGAGTCACCGGCGCATGATTCAGATCCAAGCTGTCATATACCGAGAGGTAAATCTTAGATCCGACCTGTCATATACCCAATCGAAGCTCTATGCAGAGACCCCTACTACCGGTGGAGCAAGCCTCAGAGGGAAGCTCTTTCTGCCATCGAAACCATCCTATCTAGAAAGTAGATCCCCATTGAATCTGTGCCAAGACATTGGCACCGGATTGTATCTGTTCTATCTCTCTTTCATTGTATTCCATATCTTCTTTATCTTTTCATTCACACATCATGTATCAAACACTTAGTAGAATATTAAATGTTTCGATAGATTTCATTTACCATTTTCTGTCTATCTCCGTTCACCCATTAGTCACTTTCTTCATGATGTTTTCTTAATCCCTTGATATGAAATATAACTCACTAAGAACTTAATATGTATTGAAGTTATAAAATACGTTTAGCTAGAGCATGCTAGACGGCATCTTCACCTGTGAGAGCAGAATTGAAGATGTCATTCTGATCTATCGAGAGAAGGTCAGAAGAGTGCGTTAACTAAAGCGAGTAGTACTTCCAAACATGGAAGCAACCTTGCGTTCATTTCGTTAGACTCTAATTCACCACAGACATGTGGGAAACGCGGCTGATCACTTAGAGGTGTATGCTAAGAGAAGAGCGGAACAATATTTGTACCTTCAATTCAATTAAGAACTTGCGTTATTTGTAATACTTATCCTTCTCTTTCTAATCTGTTCACAAGACTTGTCGTCGCATCCCACGTCTTTGCATAATCTTCACAACCAGCCTTAATCCTAGTATCTTGCACATAAAGCCTGTATCTTGTAACATCTAGCTTATGTTTATTGTATTTTTATGTTTTATTGCATTTTTACCGGTTTCCTTTATTTTACTACAATTTACATACTATACACACCTTTTATAAACAATTAAAAACCTGGTCGCATATACCATGAACATACTACAATAACTGGCACCACTTCCCCGTGTTCGACCTCGGATCATACCGAGAAACTTGCAGTGGAATTAAACTTGGTTCCATCATAAGGAAACTTGTGACAACGCAGGGCATACTACCTGAGCAATCCCTAATTAACGCATAAATAGTAATAGTCTTGCATCATTACTAGCATTTAATAATATTCAATCATACCGAAGCGTTATAAGTGTCAACAGTAGGAGTGAAGTTCGTCTTGCATCCTATGTCCCCAGCTATTTACCCGGTCTTACCCCTGAAATGGGAGGCTTATTAAGCCAGCGCTGTTGAGCTGCTCTCACCCATGCAGATCTAAGGATAATCCCGAATAAATAGGAGTTCATAGTTAGCTCAGGATTGAGATCGAGTTACCTAGGTCATCAAATTTGAATTAGTCAGTTTTATACAATAAACGGTGTTATAAAGCAAAAGTGACTAAGTCGTGGTCCAGTCTTATACAAACTCATGGCATAGGATGTCCCTACTCACATATCTCTATATGAACAATTCAGGATCACATCGTTTGTACTAACTACAAAGTAGGCCACATCCATAGTGTCCCTAGAACAAGGCGCCAAACCTTATCCCTATACTATAGACCATTTTAGGCTATATACTCGAACTTGATCCATGTTTTATGTCATCACATAAAGTTCAAGTCTACATTAAATAGCCTCAGGACCTTAGTTTATTGGATTCAAGATTACAATTTAAATAATAATTTTATCGAAAAACAAAACAGAACAGAATATGTTTATCAATTTACAAACTACGAGTTTTAGGACATAAAATCCAACAAACTTCCACTTGGACTAAAACTTCTAATGGATTATCACGTAGTTGAATTTAAGTGAGGAAAAGAAACATATGATAAGGAAAAGAAACCTTATGCCTCCCACACAACCTTCTTCTTCACTTCCCGAGCATTTCACCAACCTTCTCCTTGCCCCTGATTCTCCAACCGCATTTCCAGTAGCTCCATCCTCACCTTCATCATCACCGCAACTTTCCCTTCCACCGCTGCATGTTGATGAACCACGCGATTTGGGTGAAGGCACATCTGCCCAACCTCAAAACGTCGATGGCGAAACATCGCAGGCACAACCTACCATTGCCTCTTTAGCTACTGAACTAGCCGATATGCGAACCCTTCTTGCCCAACAACAAGAACTCTTCTCCCAACAACAGGCCTTCTTATGCCAGAGAATAGATGTGGTAAACGAGCGAGTAGAAGACTTGCAACGCAATGCTACTATGACAAGGCAGGTGATGATCAATATTCAACGCAACATCTATATGATCCACCTGAACCAGAGGCCAGTAGCTGAGCACAACCATGAATATTTGAACTTCTTGCCAGTCTATCTTCATGGTCCTATGGTGCCTCTACATTTGCAACAGCATTTGAATTTCGAAGAAGCTCCTCGCGTACCTCACCAAAATTCTCCACCGGAACCTCCTCCTCCTCAATAACTCTACATTTTTTTTTTATATTGCGGTCATTCTTTTATTCATAATTTCATTTATTATTTCTCTAAGTATAGAAGCTAAGTCTTTGATTCTTTGTATATGATAAAAAAATTTGTATTGCCTTAATTGTAATTCCTTGTATACTTAGTTAATTTTTACAACTAAGTAACAATTCTTTCAAGTATGCAATAGCCTCTTCTTTATCATCCTTTGTCATTATTTGTGATATTCTTGATCTTTTACTTTGCGTTGTTCATTGCGCTGCCATGATGTATAATATGCATACACTTAGAAACATTTCCCATACTTTGTATTTTCTAACTAACACTTAGTTAATTCGTGGCTATAACTATGCTTTACCTTTTATCCTTCAAAACTCTGCTCAAACCTTCTTTTTGAAATTTTGTCTAAGTGTTTATCTATTCTTTCCAAACAACGCAATGAGAATCTTGCACTTCTCTAAATTTGGGGGTGGGGAAGGTCTGAGCAGATGAGATCAAGTGATGCGGTCATTAAGAAAAATGCATTTCCATTAAAAAAAATAAAAAATAAAAATAAAAATAAATAAATAAATTTTCATATAAACTCCAATGTCAGCGCAAGGGAAAACTAAAAAACAATCCCAACCTGATAAGAGTTAAGTTGTGAAAGGAGCCTGCTCGTAGTTGGATGTTCGCATGACACCCGTGGGAGCAAGCCAAAACGAAGGTGGGTTTCCAAGAACAACGCAATATGAAAAGAGAAAAAAAAATAAAAATAATAAAAGAAACAAGAGACAACTCCTCTAAAATTCAAGAGTTAAATTTGAGATTGGCACACAACCGTAGTTGGATGTTCGCATGACACCCGTGGGAACAAGCCAAAACGAAGGGTGTAACCATGATCAACAGTCTCTAAATAAATGACGGAAAGTTTGACCACCGCATCCAGACGCATCAAGTTGTTTTGACAAAAAGAGGTAAACATTCTTTCTAAAACTAGAAAGGAATTTTTTAGCAGAAATTTGTTGTATAGAAGAATAAAGTAGGGCTTTGCTAGGAATTTTCAAGGATAGAAAGAAATTGCGATGTTAAGTAATGTGCCTAGGTGGAGCATTCGGAGCAACCAATCGACGCAAAATTTAGGCTAGGAATTGAGCACTATTGCCTTAGTAGAAGATATGCTTGAGGACAAGCATATATCTAAATTTGGGGGTGTGATAACTTGTAGAAATACAAGTTATTTATACTATTTTATTTAGATATTATGGCCAAAAGAAAGAAAAGTTGCGTCGTTTGTATGGAAATTGGCTAAGAAATGCAAGAATTATAAATTGTCGTCAATACACCCACTGACACCATTGCGATGGTAGAAAATAATATTTCAAGTCTGTTTTGCAGGAAATCAAGTCACCACATGCGTTCAACGCTCAAGATAAAAACAATAACGCATCTACGTCGCATTACGCCAATCATTCAGGAATGAATAGACGATCAACGCAATGACGGCTCATGCGACAATCGATCAAGAGCTAAGGGATCAACGCAATCTCAACCGCATGCGGTAATAAAAACAACACTGAATGTGAGCAAACGATCGAAGATGTAAAGAGCAACGCAATTGCAGAGGATTCTGATGCGTGTATAGCTGACTGTTGTGCATTTCTGACGGGATTGATTGCATAACAGAAGGAATATTCAGTCCTCCATTTCAGGAAATGCCTTAACAATAAAGTGGGGACCACAATGCAAAGAGTCAAAGCTTAGTCTATAAATAGCTCCGGCCATTCCACTGAAAAAGGATGCTTGAATACATAGAAAAGCGTATATACTGATCTGAGAGAGAAACTGATTGAGCGACTAATCAGAGTAGATCTGGGAAGAATTAAGAGACAAGGCTGAGAGGTGAGTCTCCGAGCAAAGAATCCTTTTGATCCCCACCGTCGAAGCTCTGTACGAAGGTCACCTCTACCAGATGAGCAAGCCTGAGAGGGAAGCTCTTCTGTTCATCCATTCCACATGCCCGCAAGCAAAACCACCGTCTAGATCTATGTCAAGACATTGACACTCTTCTGTATTTGTTTCTATCTCTTTATCATCACTTGTATTCATCTTCTTAATCTATCATTCACACCATGTATCAGACGCTTAATCATAGTATTGAATGTTATGATCATTTCCATTATCATTTGTCTGTCTATTTCCGTTCATCCATAATTCATTTTCTCCATGATGTTTTCTTAATCCCATGGATAATTAGCAAGAATTAAACAAGTAAATTAATTGGGTTAAGGAAATAATTAATTTTAGTCAAGGCATGCTAGACGACATCTTCACCTGTGAGAGCAGAAGTGAAGATGCCATTCCGCCTATCGAGAGAGGGTTGGGAGAATGCGTTAACTAAAGCAAGAAGTACTTCTAGAGATGGAAGCAACCTTGCATTCACCACGTTCATCCCTGTTTCACCATAGAGATATGGGAACGCGGCCGATCACCGAGAGGGGTACGCTAAAGGAAAGCGGAACCTTAGTTACATATTTAATGTAATTAACAAACTTGCGATGTTTGTACTAGTTATTCTTTCCCCTTCTGATTCATCCATAAAGACTTGCCATCACATACCACGATCCTTTGTATAAACTTCACAGCAAGTCTCGAACTCAGTATCATGTACATCATGTATCTTGTATCTTGCATCACATTAGCTTAGGTTTATTTCCATCGCAATTTATTTTATTAACGCAACTTTAGTTTATCTGCACAATTTTACTTTACTGCAATTTACTTTCCTGTACAAACACACAATCTTTATTAATTGTAAAAATCGATCGCATATATAACAAATGTAACATATTAACGACAACAATCCCTATGTTCAACCTCAGATTAATTTTAGAAACATGCGTTGGAATTATACTTGGTTTTAGCGAAAGGAAACTTGTGACAACGTATAGCATACTACAAGCATTTCATTAATAACGCATACATCTAGAAGTAGTATTGCATAAAGTGTAAATAAGCATAACACAGCATCCACACTCCATTTCCATCTTTCCATGTCATCAAGTTTATGGCAACATGAGCTTGTATGATTCACATTCATCATTGCCCATATCCATATATGCTTAGAGAATCAATTTACGTTGTCACAAGTTCCTTGCGCTGAAACCAAGTATAATTCCAAGCAAGTTTCTCAGAGTAATCTGAGGTCGAACACAGGGATTGTTTTCATTAATGTGTTACTTTCGTGATATATGCGACCAGTTTTACAATTAATGAAAGATTTGGTTTGTACATGAATTTAAATTGCGATAAACATAAATTGTGCTGATAAAATAAAAGTGCGATAAAAGTAAAGTCCTAAACTATTATGATACAAGATACAAGATTCACGATACATGATACGGAGTTCAAGACTGGCTGTGAAGTTATACAAAGGATCGTGATATGCGATGACAAGTCTTTATGTATGGATCAAAAATAGAAAGAATAATTAGTAAAAACAGCACAAGTTTGTTAATTGCGTTAAAGATGTAACTAAGGTTCCACTTTCCCTTGGCGTACACCTCTCGGTGATTGGCCGCGTTCCCATATCTCTATGGTGAAACAGGGATGAACGTGATGAATGCAAGGTTGCTTCCATCTCTGGAAGTACTTCTTGCTTTAGTTAACGCATTCTTCCAACCCTCTCTCGATAGGTGGAATGGCATCTTCACTTCTGCTCTCACAATTGAGGATGTCGTCTAGCATGCTTTAGCTAAACAAAATTATTTCCTTAAAACCGATTAATTTACTTGCTCAATTCTTATTAATTACCCAGGGAATTAAGAAAATATCATGGAGAAAGTGAATCATGGATTAACGTAAATAGACAGAAAGATGATGATGGAAATGATCATAACAATTAATACTAAGATTAAGCGTTTGATACATGGTGTGAATGATAGAGTAAAGAAGATGAGTACAAGTGATGAAAACGAGATAGAAACAAATACAGAGAAGTGTCAACGTATTGAGACAGATCTAGTCGGAGGTTTGCTTGCGGTGTGTGGAATGTATGAAGAGAAGAGCTTCCCTCTCAGGCTTGCTCGTCTGGTAGAAGTGACCTTCGTATAGAGCTTCAATGGCGAGGTTTGAAAGGATTCTCTGCCCGGAGACTCACCTCTCACCATTGTCTCTTGATTCTTCCCAGATCTACTCCGATTAGGCACTTAGACCAGTCTCTCACTCAGATCAGTATATACACGTATCAATTCTCTCGTATCCAGTATATCTCTTCAATGGAATTGCAGAAGCTATTTATAGGCGAAGCTTTCACTCTTTGCATTGTGGTCCCCACTTTATTGTTAAGGCAGTTCCTGAAATGGTGGAGTAAATATTTCTTCTGTTACGCAATCAATCCTGTCAATAATGCACAACGGTCAATTGTACACACGTCAGAATCCTCCGTAACTATGTTACTCTTTACATCTTCGATCGTTTGCCCCGTATGCGGTGTTGTTTTTTATTACCGCATGCGGTGAAAATTGTGTTGATCGCAAAGCTCTTGATCGATTGATGCATGCGCCATCATTGCATTGATCGTCTCTTCATTATTGATTGATGGCCGCAATGTGACGTAGATGCGTTGTTCAGTTTATCATTGAGCATGAACGCATGAGGTGACTTGATTTCCTGCAAAACAGACTTGAAACATTCTTTTCTACCATCGCAATGGTGTCAGTGGGTGTATTGACAACAATTTATAATTCTCGCATTTCTTAGCCAATTTCCATACTATCGACACAACTTTTCTTCCTTTTGGCAGCAATATCTAAATAAAATAGTATAAATAATTTGTATTTCTACAAGTTATCAGCACTGAAGGGAACAACCTCTCTACTATCCCTAAAAGCGGATAGGAATGAATTCCTTCTTGCACCATATGTCCCCAGTTATCTACCCGGTCTTACTCTTGAAATGGGAGTTTATTGAGCTAGCGTTGTTGATTCAACCCTCACCTATGGAAATCTAAGGATAATCCCGAATAAGCAAGAGTTCATAGTTAGCTCAAGATTAAGGTCAAGTTACCTAGGTCATCGCTTTGAAATAGTCAGTCTTAAATAGTAAATAACTTTATAAAGTAAGAGTGACTGATTTCGTGGTTTGATCTTGTACAAACCCATTTGCACAGGACGCCCCCACTCCTCATATCATAACATGTACGAATTAGGATCACTTCGTTTATAGCACTTTACAACTCTTTGTAACAACTACAGAGTAGGCCGCATCCAATAGTGTTACCAGAATAAGGCACCCAACCTTCTTCATACACTATAGATCATTTTGACTATTTACTTAAACCTGATCCACTTTTATGTCTCCACATAAAGTTCAAGTACTCATGTAATAGCCAAGGGTCTTTTAGGCTTATTGGATTTCTAATAAGCAATACATATATTCAATAACAACTTATTGATTTTTTAGAATAAATTTTATTGTTTACAAACCACAAATTTTAGAACATAAAACCCAACAAACTCCCATTTGGGCTAAAACTCCAGTGGTAACTCATATATATATACAAGACTGAGTTTCTGAATTTTATAGAGAAATACAATAAACTAGGGCATCTCATACCCATGGTTATTTACCTGGTGTTCCTAGTCTTACTAGGTGATTCTCAAACACTTTAGCCAAAAGAATCATTGTAAACATGTTAGTTTACAATAGAATTCTTATTAAACTATATAGGGAATGCATCTTATTCTCAATAATGACCAGGAAGTCATACTTTTCTCCCAGTACATTGAGGTACTCTCAACTCTTTGAGTAAGGCGCATCTGACCTGTCTTAACAACTCTTATTAACAGTGTTAAATAAATCTAGAAATCTTTAAATTTTCTATACTCTGATCTAAACAATTTTTAGCCGTTTTTAAATATCTGAATATTTGCAAATGGCTTTTAACTAGTTTGATTCTTAACAGAAGCTGCTATGAGATTGAACAAACATAATTTTCGAAAATGAACATTTCATTTATAACAAAAGTATATACATTTTGTTCTTTACAAGATAACAAATGCAAGTCAGATTATCATCAAACAGCAACATCTCCCACTGGTTAAGCTGAGCAAGCGGTCCTGAGGAACTAGTTTGCCTATTTAGCTTTCTCTGCTCTCTTCTCAGCTAGGTACTAAGGGCAATTTCTCTTCCAGTACTTTTCTTCGTTGCAGTGGAAACACTTTCCTTCATCTACAACATTGTTCTTGCCTTTCTTTTCAACGGGTTTCTTCTTCCCTTTCCCTTTGTTCTTCTTAACAGGAATACTCTTACTCTGTGAAGAGGAAGCAACATCAGGCCTTTTGGAGGACGTTCCTCCCTTTTCAGCAGTAGTAACATTTACTTCTGATTCCAGACCTTTAGTTCTCAACATAGTCTGCTAAACCTGTAACTCATTCCGCAGAGTAGTCAAGCTATATTCAATTTTATTCATGAGTGCATTCGTGTAGAACTGTAGAAAACTCTTTGGAAGAGATTCTAGAATAAAACCGACTTGACTTCTCTCATCAACATTAAAGTGGACCATCATGTCCAGGACATGTTCACGAACAGAAGCCCCCCTCTCTTTCATGCGGTAGTTGTAAACATACTTTATAACATCATGCCTTAGAGAGGACGGTTGCCCGAACATCCCTCATAGAGATTCCATAATCTCTTTAGCAGTGCCTATATCCTCATGTTTCTAAGCCAAAACATCAGATATCCTAGTGAGGATATAAGTGCGGGCTTTATCATTTGCCCTGATCCATCTATCATGTGCATCCTGAACAGTTCGGTTTGTGTTAGAACTCGGAACGGGAGGACAATCTTCTGTTAAGACGAACCGTAAATCGTCTGTCACCAGTATAGTATTCAAATTTGATTTCTAGGTTGTATAATTATCCCCAATCAGTTTATCAGACGGCAACAATTGTACTATTAAACTTGTCATTCTGAAATTATAAACAAATTCTAAAAGTAAATTGCTTATAAACTCAATCAAGTTTTAGCAAAGTAATAATATACCCAAGATTATTTTTGAAACGATACTATAGCAAGACATTCTTGACTAAATACTATCTCCATAATAACTCATATTCCGATAGTCATTTAGCTACCGCCTTTGGTCAGAAATTACTAACACTTTAATAATTCTGTAAGTGTACCCCTCCATCTTCAGACGTCAGAGGTCGACCCCAACTATACTACCGAAATGGAGAGTCAAGGTTGGGAATGGACCTAAGAAATCCTATCCATTCCTGGAGTTTGAGTTATTTCGAATCCTATGTTACAACCCTCCGTGGGGATAGTCGTCGTTAAACGACTAGCAAAGAGCCGCTTAAAGAAAACCAGCAGGTGCAACATAGGAATCTCATGCTTCAAACTAACGGAAGAGATTGCAGGATATGTTAACACATATCCTTCACCCACTTACTATAAACTACTTCCTCCGTTCATCTTATTATTGACTCATACAAACACTTTTCAAATGGAGGTCACTTCCAGGGTGACACGAAGCGTCATATGAATCTCATGGTGTGAACTATGTGGAGATGTGGCAATTGAAATCTATATATCTAATATGATAGACTTATGTTGGAACCACTTCCCCTTATTACCGAAATCTAGATTTATGCTAAAAAAAACTTTTCGATTGGAGGTCACTTCCAGGGTGACACGAAGTACCGCTTAAATCTCGATTGTGAACTCTTAGGGACGTGGGAGCTAAAAATAATGTATTATATTTGTTATTAATCTCCCACTGAAGTGTTCTAATAACTTTATCATATAAAAGTTATTGAACTCCCACTAAAGTGTTCTATTAATTGTGTAAATTTATACTTAGGTTCTTTTCGGCTAATAAAAACAACCCTAAGTCTAAGTGGTTTATCCAAGTATAACACTTATAAATGGATTTAAACCTACGATATCTAGATGATAAACCGTTTTATTACCTCACATCGCTCGCGTATTGTAACGACCCGACTCCCTAGGACTTAGATAAGGCCATTACTAAAATAAATGCTTGCACAGAATTTAAAAACAACGCTCAGTTATTTGCAATAAATGCTAATTAAATAAGAGAAGTTCAAAAGATGTTTATTAAATGCAATTGTTAAAACAGTTAATAGGTTACCCAAAATTCTTAAAGGCTAATCAAAGGCATATAAAAGAAATAATCCTTAGTAATAAATTTTAAACAGTAAAACCAAATAACAAATTTCAAGATGCGGAAGCGAAAAGGTCTAGTCCCAGTGACACGATCATGAATTCCGCTGCGCCATTGCCCGTGCTTCTTTACCTTTTCCTGAAACATCAACATAAGAAAGGATGAGTATGAAATACTCAGTAAGTAACCCCACCACTGGGGTCAGGCTAGGCATCTATGTCCTCTAGATACCCGCATATGGCACATAAACACATGAAATAGACAAGATACTGAGTCTTATCCTATTGTAGTTAAGTATGCCCACAAAACTGGTGAATCCCGAAGGAAACACAAAACTGGTGAATCCCGAGGGAAACACAAAACTTGTGAATCCCGAAGGAAACATAAAACTGGTGAATCCCGAAGGAAACACAAACTGGTGAATCCCGAAGGAAACACAGAACTGGTGAATCCTGAAGGAAACACAGAACTGGTGAATCCCGAAGGAAACACAGAACTGGTGAATCCCGAAGGAAACACAAAACTGGTGAATCCTGAAGGAAACACAAACTGGTAAATCCCGAAGGAAACACAAAATTGGTGAGCATCTAACTAATCAATGAGGATATTCACACAGTCTCAACGTTCAAAGAATCAACACCGTACAATTCTAAAACATACATGAAATCCTTGGTACCATGGCTCCATCACATACACATAATCCTCAACAACATATTATACAACATTCATGTAAACCTTACATCATAATTCTACAACATATAAGTATGCCTCAACACCAGCAGATCAGACGTCGACATATGAAAACACATACCATCACATACTAACAATCAAGTTCTTAAGTGTGTATTTAAACAATTCAGAACTCATGCCAGAACATACTTTGATTTAGGTCATACTATCAATCAACATGCTAACAATTTACCATAGCATACACTCACCATG
This sequence comes from Benincasa hispida, assembly GCF_027475165.1. Taxonomy (NCBI): domain Eukaryota; kingdom Viridiplantae; phylum Streptophyta; class Magnoliopsida; order Cucurbitales; family Cucurbitaceae; genus Benincasa; species Benincasa hispida. Next base: position 32,417,123 of record NC_143481.1, on the reverse strand, counting down.
CTAGCATACAACTAAAGCCTGACCCGTGGGCAATTCTAGTGGTAAGATTACTTACCTTAAATAAAGTCCAAAAGTTAAGACAAGCGAACAAACTCCTTTCTAGCTTTCCACAACTTTCGCAGGGGACGTAGGGGAATGCCAGGTCACCGCAAATGGTGGGCGCATCCGGACGAAAGGACAATTAAGATCGATGGGACAGAAAGCTGATAGCAGTCAGATCCAAATTAAGTTGACAGCCGATAACGGTCACAGAGTACATCCAGCTTTATCAGTGACAATTATCCAGCACATCAATCAAGAATTAAAGCTGTCCCATCTGAATAACCAGGAAATAGAAGTCGCCTTTCACCTTTTGATGCCCTATAAATACCAAGTACATTATTCAGAGAAGGGGTTATGCAGTTGATTAGTTCACCATTTTTAGTTCACGCCTCTGTCCATAGTTTTCTTTCACCTTTTTAAGGCGGACGCAAGGAAGAGCTTTCACAGGGGACGTAAGGGAATGCCAGGTCACCGCAACATAGTGGGCGCATCCGGACGAAAGGACAATTAAGATCGATGGGACAGAAAGCTGATAGCAGTCAAATCCAAATTAAGTTGACAGCTGGTAACAGTCATAGAGTACATCCAGCTTTATCGGTGACAATTATCTGGCACATCAATCAAGAATTAAAGCTGTCCCATCTGAACAACCAGGAAATAGAAGTCGCCTTTCACCTTTTGATGCCCTAGAAATACCAAGTGCAATATTTAGAGAAGGGGTTATGTAGTTGATTAGTTCACCATTTTTAGTTCACGCCTCTGTCCATAGTTTTCTTTCACCTTTTTAAGGCGGACGCAAGGAAGAACTTGTGCTGGTAGATCGTTTTGGCAAGCTTGGGAGAGCATCGGAAGCTACTAAAACGGAGAGAGGGCCCGACTCCTGCGGAAGCGGGAATATCTTTAGTTCAGAATAGAGATTCCAGTGTAAAAAGCCTCGGTCAGCAAGGAATTACCACCAGGCTCTCTGCCTTAACTTCCATTAACATTTTGTACTTAACTTATATATAAGAATGGAATTTCTTTCTCTATATCTGTTCACTCTCTGTGATTCACGCATGAGTAGCTAAATTAGTTGAATGGGTTGAGAAACATTTAGCTAGCACAACGAGGGAATCTCATTCTGTGTGATTATCTTGTTTATGTATGCTTCATTCGTCTATTAGAGATACTCGGGAGGGTAGTCTAAGGATAGGATCTAGACTTGGGAAGGTCAGGTCAGAATCTAGGTTTGGAAGAACCAGATTAGAATGCATAAACTGGAGATAGGCACTTAGGGATGAGCACTATTTGTTAACACCGCATCGCATGCATCTTAGCAATAAGATATGATTGTATGCGGTCACCTTACTTTCTTGAATTTTGCACCAATGCATAGGACAAGAGTAGAGACTTAGGAATAAGCTCTATGGACATTTTGCATGCAACACTTGCAACTTGCATCCTAGATTTAGGAGCATTGCATTTACATTGGAAAATGACTTGATGTGCATGGTAGTAACATGATCACATAGTCTGACGCATTCCCAAGTAACGCTAGCTAAAGATCTTCTCAACCCGTTAATTGCATACTCATTGCTTCTATCAACGCAACTTTGTTTCTCAAATCCACCACATTTATTTATTTCTTTTTATCAACACAATAACAACCCAACCACTTCATTTATTTACCCAGTTACCGCAAGATTTTCATAAGAAAATTATCCACGCAAACTATTTTCACAAGTCCCTGTGATTGGCCCTGGACCTACCAGGAAACTCAGGGGAATTTACACTTGAATTCCGCTGGGGAAACTTGAATGCACAACGTAATTCCACCAATGCATTTCATCCATATTCCACACTAAATAAAACCATGCATCAAGTTTTTGGCGCCGTTGTCGGGGACTTCGGCAAAATAGTTTGTTAACGCTAGTTTTTTTTTTACTTCTTTGTAGGACTCTCATCTCTGGCGAATTACGACCCGGAGATTGAGAGGACTTTTAGGAGGAGACTGAGGAATCGCCATCAGCGACCACAATCTGATAAAGAAGAGATGGCGGAGCAGCCTAGGAATGAAGCACCAAACAACAACAATGTCATTGCAAATCCAATTCTATTGGCCAACGATCGCAATAGGCCCATTAGGGACTATGCATCGCCAAACCTCTATGATTTCTCTTCGGGAATCATGAGGCCTACCTTAGATGGAAGTATATTTGAAATGAAACCGGTGATGCTGCAGATGATCCAGGCTAAAGGTCAATTCGGAGGAAGGCGTGGTGAGGATTCGCATGCCCATCTCCGAAGTTTTATTGAAATCTGTAATACTTTTGTGTTCCTGGATATCTCTGCTGAGAAGGTTCGACTAACGCTGTTTCCATTTTCTCTCTGGGATCACGCTAGGAAATGTGCTTACTCACTCGAACCAGGGGAAATCACTTCTTGGGAGCAGGTGGTGGAGAAGTTTATGAAGAAGTATTTCCCACCGTCAGAGAATGCCAGACGAAGAAAGCTTATCACTAATTTTGAACAAGACATGGACAAATTACTCAGTGATGCCTGGGCGAGGTTTAAAAGGCTGGTCCGAGATTGTCCACATAATGGGTTTCCAGACTGCCTTTAGATGGAAATTTTCTACCACGGTTTGAATCCTGCTTCGAAGACTGCTGCCAATGCGGCAACAGCTGGTGGTCTGCTTGACAAGACTTATGATAAGGCGAAGAATATCCTGGATCATATCTCCAAGAATCATGAAGACTGGAGGGAGACCGACCAGAGATTAAGACTCAAAAATTCTAACGCAAATAACGGTGCTATTGTTTCACTACAGAACCAAATGACCACAATGATGAACTTGATCCAAGGAATGACGATCAATAGCCCAACACCACAAGGTGGGCAAATCAACACAATAAGTCAAAACACCGCAAGGTGTGCGACTTGCGGTGATGGGCATGTTATGGAAGATTGCCCACAAAACCCACAGTCTGTATATTTTGTAAAGAACAATCCTTTTTCCAACACCTATAACCCCAGGTGGAAAAAACCCAAACTTTTCTTGGAAGAATCCACAACAAAACTTTCAATCTGTGTCACAAAAAAAAGGGCCACCAGGATTCTTTCAATGCAACAACGGTCAACAGAGCAACCAAGCAAGTAGCTCACAACAACCACCGCAATCTTCTTCCCTATAAGGCCTATTGAAGCAATATATAGAGAAAAATGAGACGGTTCTTCAGAGTCAGGCTACGTCCATCCGCAACCTTTAATTGAAAATGGGCCAGATTGTAAATGAGCTCAAAAGTAGACCGCAAGGGATGCTGCTAAGTTCAACCAAGCTTCCACGCAACCCAGGAGGTTCAGGTAAGGAGCAATGCCAGGTTGTGACATTGCGTAGTGGAAAAACTGTGGAGGGAGAAAAGAAGGAGCAGAACAGATCAACCTCCATCGCATCTGAACCTGCAATTGTGGTAATGCAAGAAGAAGAAAAAGAAAATGAAGCATTAGAACCTAAGGTTGCGTCAACCTCAAAGTCAAATGAAATGGGAACCGTGAGAGTCCAGTTACCACCTTTCCCTCAGAGGCTAAAGAAGAAGAAAAATGAAGAGGTACAATTCCAATGCTTCATGTTTATGCTTAAGCAATTACATGTTAACATTCCTTTCAGTGAAGCAATTGAGGAAATTCCTGCCTATGCCAAGTTTCTGAAGAACATGGTAACCAAGAAAAGAGGCGCTGGAAAATTTGCCACGGTGGCACTAATGCAGAGTTCCAAATCTATTATCCCACTGAAGATGAGTGATCCTGGGAGCTTCACTATTCCTTGATCCATAGGAGGACTCTATATTGGGCAAGCCCTGTGTGACCTGGGGGCCAGCATAAATTTGATGCCACTGTCAATCTTTCGACAATTAAATGTGGGGGAACTTGTGCTCACATCCGTGACTCTCCAGTTGGCTGACAGATCTCTGGTTCATCCAGAGGGTAAGGTGAAGGACGTGTTGATCACCATTGATAAATTTATTTTGCCAGCTGACTTCATCATCTTGGATTATGAGGCCGATAAAGATGTGCCCATCATTTTGAGGCGACCTTTCCTATCAACAGTTCATGCTCAAATTGATGTGCACAAGGGAGATATCACTTTGTGCATCAACGGATAGAAGCTTAAATTTAACATAATTCGCGCCATGAAATTTCCTGATGAGGAAGACTTGCCAGATCCAGAAGATGAATTGGATCTGATTGAAGAAGAAAAGTCTGATGAAGAGTATGAAGAAGAGGATGCCAACGCATCCGTAGCTGCCTGCAATGCGATCGTAGCAAAGACAAACAAAGAAGAAGAATCAATCGCAACGTAAGAAGAAGAGCTAAAGGAAGAAAGAAAAATAACGCAACCTTCTCTCGTGGAACCACCAACCCTTGAATTAAAAACCCTACCAATACATCTGAAGTACGCATTTCTGGGGCAAAATGAGAAGCTGCTGGTAATAATTTCCTCTGCGCTCAACGAAGAACAAGAGAATGCGTTGATAAGCATTCTCAAGAAGTATGTGCAAGCAATCGGCTGGACGCTCGCTGATATCCGAGGAATTAGCCCCGCGTACTGCATGCACCACATTCATCTTGAAGACGACCACAAGGCAACCATTGAAAATCAACGCAGATTTAACCCTACGATGAAAGAGGTTGTCAAAAAGGAGATTAGCAAATGGCTGGATGCGGGCATTATCTATCCCATTGTCGATAGCACGTGGGTCAGCCCTGTACAATGTGTGCCGAAGAAGGTCGGAATGACGATAGTCCCCAATGAGAACAATGAATTAATACCGTAGAGGACCATCACTTGATGACGCATCTGTATGGACTACCGCAAATTGAATGTGGCCACAAAGAAGGATCACTTCCCACTGCCATTTATCGATCAAATGTTGGACAGACTAGCAGGGAATGATTTTTACTGCTTCTTGGATGGATATGCCAAGTACAATCAAATCATGATAGCTTCTGAAGACCAAGACAAGACTATATTCACCTGCCCATATGGGACATTTGCTTTCCGTCGCATGCCGTTTGGCCTCTGCAATGCGCCAAGCACGTTCCAAAGATGCATGATGGAAATCTTTTCAGATTTTCTCGAGGAATCAGTAGAAATATTTATGGATAACTTCTCCGTTTATGGGAATACTTATGAAGTCTGCCTAGCCAATTTGGAGAAAATTCTGAAAAGATGTGAAGAGACGAACCTGGTGCTTAATTGGGAAAAATTTCACTTTATGGTGATAGAGGGTATAGTGTTGGGGCACAAGGTCTCTAGAGAAGGGTTGGAAGTGGACAAAGCAAAGATTGACACAATTGAAAAGCTTCCACCTCCAACCAACGTGAAGGCAATACGAAGCTTCCTGGGGAATGTCGAATTCTACAACGATTCGTTAAAGACTTTTATAAGATAGCAAGACCATTGAGTGTGTTACTAGAGGCAGATAGAAAGTTTGAATTTGACAACAATTTCCTCAACACATTTCGAATTTTAAAGGATGCACTGATTACCGCACCCGTCTTAATTACGCCTGATTGGACACTGCCATTCGAAATCATGTGCTACGCAAGCGGGTATGCGATGGGAGCTGCATTAGCGCAAAAGAAGAAAAATATTTTGCATTAAAACCCTGAACCCTGCTCAACTTAATTACACCACCACTGAAAAAGAGCTCCTGGCTGTGATTTTTGCGTTGGAAAAATTTCGGGCATACTTGCTGAGAACCAAGGTACTCGTTCATCCTGATCACTCGACAATCAAATATTTGATGACAAAGAAGGACGCAAAGCCAAGATTGATCAGATGGGTTCTCCTTCTTCAAGAATTTGATATCGAGATAATTGATCGAAAGGGGATAGAGAATCAAGTTGCGGATCACTTGTCCAAACTGGAGAATCCTGAGGTTGATCGCAACGAATCTGAAGTGAGTGTCGTGTTCCTTGACGAGTATCTGTTTCACATAGAAGAACTGCCATGGTATGCAGACATCGTTAATTATTTGGTCTGTGAACAATTTTCTGAAGATTACACCTACCATCAACGGAAGAAGCTCAAGAATGAATGCAGACACTACTATTGGGATTAGCCGAATCTGTATAAAAGAGGTGCAAACCAAATCATTCGATTATGCGTACCAGATGCTACTCAACAACGCATATTCTCACAGTGCCACGATTCAACTTATGGAGGGCACTTTGGAGGACAATGCACTACAGCCAAAGTTTTGCAAAGTGGATTATTTTGGCCTTCATTATTCAAGGATGTTGCTGACTACGCAATGAAATGTGATCAGTGCCAACGCACTGGCAACATTTCATGGAAAAAACGCAATGCCGATGAATACTATCCTAGAGCTGGAATTATTCGACGTATGGGGGATTGATTTCATGGGACCATTCCCTCCTTCAAACGGTAAGCATTATATTCTATTAGCCGTTGACTATGTCTCCAAGTGGGTAGAGGCAATTGCATGTGCCACAAGTGACGCGGCAGTAGTATCCCAGTTCCTGAAGAAAAATATTTTCACGCGTTTTGACACTCCCCGTGCCATCATAAGTGATGAAGGTTCACACTTTGTTAACCAAAATATAAAGGAGCTACTGCGCAAGTACAATATCCTCCACAAAGTGGCCACCGCATACCATCCGCAAATAAATGGCCAAGCTGAAGTGTCCAATCAGGAAATTAAATCGATACTTGAAAAGGTAGTCAAGCCTTCACGAAAAGATTGGGTAATGAAGCTTGATGAGGCTTATGGGCATATCAAACCACATTTAAAACACCAATAGGTATATCCCCCTATGCGTTGGTATTTGGCAAGGCATTTCATTTGTCTTTAGAGTTGGAGTATAAGGCATTGTGGGCGGTCAAGAAACTGAATTTTGATTTAGATAAGGCAGGGGAAGCGAGGAAATTGCAACTGATCGAGCTAGAAGAATTGAGGAACAACACATATGAAAATACGAAGATTTATAAAGAGCACACCAAGCGCTGGCATGATCAACGCATATGCGGTAAGAACCTCCAAGTCAGGCAAAAAGTCTTACTCTTCAATTCGAGATTGCGACTCTTCCCGGGAAAATTAAAATCGCGCTGGTCCGGTCCCTTCATCATCAAGGAAATATTTCCACATGGTGCAGTGGAACTGATCACCGAGGATGGCAGCCGAACATTTAAAGTTAATGGACAACGGATAAAGGCTTATTGCAGAAGAGATTTCCAGCCAGACAAGGCCTCCGTAAATTTGGAAAACCCGAACTAATCCTTACTCAACTCTTGAACATTTCACTCTTCGTCATTTTGCTATTATCAGTTTTTCATTTCTTTCTCTAAAAATAAAATTTTAAAAAAAAAAAAAAAAAAAAAAAAAAACTCTTGTTGTTTTGTTAAAATCAGTTCACCCTCTCTTTGTCTGCTTACAATAATTAAGGCACGGGATTGTGGAGATATCACCAAAAGAAGTAAATGATCTCCGTAGTAGCAAAGATCACCGCAAGGATGAATGCGTCAATCTAATGCAGGCGACAGCGCAAATTTGGGGGTGTACTCTTCCTTATCATTTCAAATTTTGCGCCATCGAATTGAATTTTTCTTTTCAAAGTTTTACCATCGCATCTTTTTTATTACCGTAATTATTTAACAAGTAGATAAATTTAGTAGTTTACCGCATTTTGTTTCTTTACCGAGTAAGATTTCAATGATGAAAAATATGCTTCTATTTCTTTCGTATATATTAGAGTCAACTAAATCTTAATATAGTCACCTCATAAAATATTTCTAGAAGTTAGGGGTTTGTTAGTTTTTTATTTCAAACTCTCTTTACAACGCATTCTAGAACATCGCATAATTTATTTTCATCTTTTGGCAATGGGGACATTGCCGCATTTTATATTTGGGGGTGAGGTATTTACTTTCGACCTTGCTATGTTCTCTCTAAAAAAAACATTTCGGAAAATAAAAACTCCACTGTCAATGCAAAGGAGAAACTCATGTTGATAAGAGTTAAGTTGTGAAAGGCACTTACCTGTAGTTGGATGTCCGCATGACACACGTGGGGGCAAGCCAAAACGAAAGTAACTTACCAGGATCAACGCATAAATCGATGACCGCAACTCCAATGCCAAATCGAAATGAGTTTAGTCTGAGAAAGAGTGCATTGCTCGTAGTTGGATGCCCGCATGACACACATGGGGGCAAGCCAAAATGAAGGCAAGGCACTTGGATCAGCGCAAGGTCAGAAAAAAATAGCAATAAAGAATTTTTTTGTGCAAGGATAAATCTTTTGTCACCCCGGTAGAAAATTTTCTTTTGAAAATAAATCATGTGATGTTCCGAAATTTAGTAAAGTCCTTTTGAAAGTTAAACTTGCAGTCCCTAGGTCTTAAAAATATTTTAAGAATAGACTTGAATAAGACTTAAGGAAATTCTAGTATATAGGATTTAAATGAAGTCTCCTTGAGAAATCTAGGAAAAGAACTTTGCGGTGGACTAGCTAAAGGAATCTTTAGCTTATGCTGGAGGACAAGTATTGTTTAAATTTGGGGGTGTGATAATGGGCAGGAATGCACGTTATCATAGTACTAAGTTATTAAACAATGTTGGATTGCGTTGATGAAAAATGATAAATTGCATCCATTAAGCATAGAATCTATAATATTGCGGTCGCGTGCGTTAGCGTATTGGAACTATTGAATTTTGTATTTTTTGTGCAGAATATGCGTTAACACATTACAGAGATTGCCATCATAGGAATTCATCGGTCGAGCGCAACTTCACCGCAAGACTTTGCGATGATCGTGCTCGCAAATATTCACCAAAGAAGAATCACCGCAACATGGTGGACGCATTCGGACGAAAGGACAATTAAGATCGATGAGACAGAAAGCTGACAACAGTCGGATCCAAATTAAGTTGACAACCGATAACGGTCACAGAGTACATCCAGCTTTATCGGTGACAATTATCCGGCGCATCAATCAGGAATTAAAGCTGTCCCATTTGAACAACCAGGAAAGAGAAGTCGCCTTTCATCTTTTGATACCCTATAAATACCAAGTGCATTCTTCAGAGAATGGGTTAAGTAGTTGATTAGTTCACCATTTTTAGTTCACACCTCTGTCCATAGTTTACTTTCACCTTTTTAAGCCGGATGTGAGGAAGAAGTTGTGCCAGTAGATCGTTTCGACAAGCTTGGGAGAGCACCGGAAGCTACTAAGACGGAGAGAGGGCCGACTCCTACGGAAGCAGAAATATCTTTAGTTCAGAATAGAGATTCCAGTATAAAAAGCCTCAGTCAGCAAGGAATTGCCACCAGGCCCTCTGCCAACATTTTGTACTTAACTTATATATAAGAATGGAATTTCTTTCTCTATATATGTTCACTCTCTGTGATTCACGCATGAGTAGCTAAATTAGTTGAATGGGTTGAGAAGCGTTTAGCTAGCACAACGAGGGAATCTTCATTCCGTGTGATTATCTTTTTTATGTATGCTTCATTCGTCTATTAGAGATACTCGAGAGGGTAGTCTAAGGAAAGGATCTAGACTTGGGAAGGTCAGGTCAGAATCTAGGTTTGGAAGAACCAAATTAGAACGCATAAACGGAAGATAGGCGCTTAGGGATGAGCACTATTCGTTATCAACGCATCGCATGCATCTTAGCAATAAGATATGATTGTATGCGGTCACCTTGCTTTCTTGCATTTTGCACCAATGCATAGGACAAGAGTAGAGACTTAGGAATAAGCTCTATGGACATTTTGCATGCAACAATTGCGTCCTAGATTTAGGAGCATTGCATTTACATTGGAAAATGACTTGCTGTGCATGGTAGTAACATGATCGCATAGTCTGACGCATTCCTAAGTAACGCTAGCTAAAGATCTTCTCAACCCGTTTATTGCATACTCATTGCTTCTATCAATGCAACTTTGTTTCTCAAATCCGCCGCATTTATTTATTTCTTTTTATCAACACAACAACAACCCAACCACTTCATTTATTTACCCGGTTACCGCAAGATTTTCATAAGAAAATTATCCACGCAAACTATTTTCACAAGTCCCTGTGATCGACCCTGGACTTACCAGGAAACTCAGGGGAATTTACACTTGAATTCCGCTGGGAAAACTTAAGTGCACAACGTAATTCCACCAACGTATTTCATCCATATTCTACTCTTAATAAAACCACGCATCAGTATCACTCACTCAGCTTAATTCGAGTTCGCTCCAGTACTTAATGTGTTTATTTGATGATTTTGTATGCTTCCGCATTTATGAGGTAGAATCGAACATTAGGAAAAAATTGAGCTAAATCAAAGCATTTGGATCCTTAATTCAACAGTTGGGTCAAAGAGGATAGAAAATTACCAAAATGCTTATGGACCAACGTTGCAATGCTACAAAGCAATAGTCTAATGTCATGATGCTCTCGAGAAGTAGAATCTAGGCAGTTTGCTTGACACTACAAGGAACTAGGATTTTTGGGATAGCGTACTCCCTTAGAGCATTAACATTGCGACGTTATTAACCTGATATATGGTCTCTTTCCTTTTCTAGGTCAAGTTAGTTGCATACTTCTTAATGTTTGTCCTGCAAGGAACTAGTATTTTTGGGATAGCGTTGCAACACTCCCTTAGAGCATTAATATTGCGACGTTATTAACCTGATATATAGTCTCTTTCCATTTTTAGGTCAAGTTAGCTACATACTTCTTAATGTTTGTCGATTTCTTTCTCTTTTTCGATTGTATTTATTCTATTTTTACTATTTTGGGACTGATATGGCTACCTTAGAGATTAATGATGATTATCAGTGGCTACGGTATGCCCTTTGGCTTAGGATTAAGAAGAAACCCAATTGTATGTTGATTGTGAGGACTTGAAATTTATGAATTATTCGTTAAATACTTGTGATTTTGGATCTCTTTTTAATTTCAATGCACTGAATTTATGTTCGATCAACCTTGCATATCTATTTTTTTTTACTAGAGATTAACTCATGATTTGTGATAATTAGTTATCTGTTTAATCGTTAAGTAGCACGAACTAAAAGCATGTTTTTGATTAATTAGTGGTTTAGTTTACAATCATTGCATGATCAGTTTGGTTCAGAATGAAATCGATTAGTCTATTTAGACATTATCTAATAGTTAATCATCTTAGTTTTCCCCATAATTGTAATGTGGGTGTTAGATTTTTATACAACGTTATCATGACCAATTAATCTAGTGTCTAATTTAATTAATCATCTTTATTAATTTTCTAGGGCGCTTGTTTCGACGTTTATGGGCAAGTTGATTAAGCACTTGTATGAATGAGTGATTACTTTTAGAAGCCTGTGATTTCGGTAAATCTGAACTCCTAGGCTAGACTTTTAAATTTTAGTTAACCTACTTTTCAATCCTCCCATCTTTACCTTTCATGCAATTTAAATTCTCATCTTTACGTTACATTAACTATTCCAATCACAACCCCCCAATCATCTTGAAATTTGATTCGTAAGTAGAGAAAGCAAAACAAGGGAATTCAACACGTCCTGCTAATGCAACTGTTTTACTGAGATAAATTTGTTTGGCTAAGGGCCTCAAAAACCCTTCAGTTGTTCCTTCCATCTTCACTTGTCCATTCTCCATTGCTTCTTAAAATACACTCTGCAACAATCATATCATACAAACTCAATCTCTTTGAAAACAGAGAGTTATTCACTTTCTCAATCATACCTTTGTTACCTTGTAAAGCCTCTTGCATTCATATAAATATATTATTATACTTAAAAAGGAGCTAAAATCTTCTTCAAATTTTCCCACACTAATACCTTGTAGTAAAACTAGCTGAAACTCTATTTGTCAGACAGCCACAAATAACCTACCTTGAAGTAAAACAAGTTCAAAAAATCTGCAAGAAACATTTTGAAAAACAACCAAATTAATAGATTGCCAAACAAGGCTATCTTCTAAACAATTGGTAACCAAATTCTAAGAAAATTAAAATTGAGTTTCAAAAATTAAATAAGATATTAAAAAATATTTGGAAAGAGAATAAGAAATCTAAAAGAATGGAAAAGTAGTTTAGTTACCTCCTCTGTAAATTGAAGGGCAATTGAAATTCATCCAGATTTTGTAGGTGGCTTTATATCAATAGGGTTTCTTTTTACTTTTACCATCTTTCAATATGACAGTGTAATTTTTTTTTATATGTATAAGAACAACTTTCATTGAAAAAAAAATGAAAAAATACACAGACATACAAAAAATCAGCCCACGAAAAAAGGGAAATCCCACTACAAGAAGGGACTCCAACTAAACAAGATCATGTCAATTGAATAATTACAAAAAACCTTTGAAATCGAAGCCCTGTGAGACACATAAAAGTGAACAAGAGACAAACTCTCCCTAGCATCCCTCTCAAGCCCCTTAAACACCCTACTATTCCTCTCACCCCACAAAAGCCAAACTATAGCATAAACACTAGCAAGCCAAAGAAAACGTCATCTCTCCCCAAACGGCGGATTGAGGAGGAACTCCTCGATCATCTCTCTAAAAACTCTGTGACGAACACATTATAACTTGTAGAAATACAAGTTATTATAGTTTTTTACTTAGAATAATAAGGATAGATAAGGAAAATATGTGTCAATTTTGTTAAGAATTCATGCTATATAATAAACATGCACCGAAGTATCTCATAAACACCCACTGACAGCATATCATGAATTATGTTGCGCCAAAGTGTCTATTTTGCAAACTAATTGCAGGACTTTGTCGCATGCGTGAAACCCCTATCCGATGAACAAACAATTGGTCGCATGCCTCGATCTCTAAGTCGGCACTAGCAAATCGCATGGCAAGTATTGAGAAGATTGACCATGATAGCAGTGTTGACATTCTCACCTACTGCGTCAGACGACAGCGATTTATCAGAGTGGGAATCCCACCAATTGTCAGTGCACGGCTCTATAAATAGAGTCTTGACGCCATGAAGAATAGAATCTACAAATGGAGAGACGGAAGTTTTTACGAGAGAAAATCTCACTTCAATACTTCACCCCAATTCATCATCAAAGCTTCGTCGGAGCAAGAGTCTGAGAGGGCCTTCACCATACACCCAACCATTATATTACCAGCAGCCCTGACATTCATCTGTGGGAAGCAAGAAATTGCTAACAACAGCTCTTACCTTATCTCTTCAATTCTTTAGTTGTTGTATTGCATTTTGTTTAAGAGATTACTCATATGTGTATCTAACAACAATATTTCTATTTCAATATCATCATGTCCACTTTCATCATCTTCTCTACCTTCACTTCCACTTTATCTGTTCATCTGTGTATCTAACAACAATATTTCTATTTCAATATCATCATGTCCACTTTCATCATCTTCTCTATCTTCACTTCCACTTTATCTGTTGTCATGAGTAGCTAAGTCCAACGGGGTAAGGGGAAAGATTAATACCATGATCTAAGTAGAATTCATGGGAGTTATTCTATTTGCTTAATGTATGAATATTAAAATGCTTACCTATGAGAACTCATTGAGTCAAGTAGCTACGACCAACTACCTAAGAAGGAAAGTAGTTGTGGATCTCATTAAGCAAAGCAAGAAGTGTTTCCAGAGATAAAAACAACCTTACCATCATGGCAATTTTATTCATGCATCATAAAAATATGATAAATGTGGTTGATCGCTGAGAGGTGTGCAATAACCTAAATTGCGAGCTAGGACAAACTCTCACTATAAGCTTAGTGATACAATATTGATCTTCCCCAAACTCTGCCTTCCCATATATTTTCCTTCATGTTAAGACTACTATTTCTCTCAAGTATTCCCATAATTTTATCTCATGGTTGTCTCTGTTAGTTAGAAACTCATAATTTTGTTATACTTGGCTCGATGACGAGAACTTTTGATTAGCACATGATTGCTGCATCTAAACATATAATATTGATATCACATCTTCAATCTAGTATAGCTCACAATAGACGCATGATTAATATCGCAACAGCACACATCCACCCGAAAGTCTAGAAAAGTAGCCCCAAACAAGGCTTGCAAACTCAGTGCCAAAGAACATGATTCAAGTCTTCCTCTACCTTCCGACAACGAATACAACAGAAGGAGCCAACCAGTAAAGGCAACTTTCTAACAAGCCTATCCAAAGTACTAATACGCTCATGAAGAACCTACCAAGTAAAGAATCTAATCTTTCTAGGGACCTTAATCCTCCATAAGGAAGAAAAAACTGACTCACTCGAAGGAGAAGGATTAACTAGACACTAAAAAAAAAATACTTACACGAGAACTAATCCAATGTTATAAGGCTCCAAACTCTCACATCTCACCTCCCAAGATAGAAGTGATAGACATCCAAAAAAAGAGAGGAGAGCAACACATCCTGTCATTTCTCTATTGAAAAGAGCACAATAGAACCCCCAAAGGAAAACGAAAAGTATTGGAAAGAGCACGATAGTGTAAATAAATTCGGTCCAATTTCCTTGTTTAAAGCGTACTTCAAAAAGTAGATGTTTTTTTTAGTCCAACAACGATAAACATTCTTTTTTTCTAACTTCCTATTCTAAAATTTTAGTTTCATCAAAAATAGTCTTTTAATTAATCTAAATGGTTTAACACACTATTTTAAATGAAAACTATATGTATCACTCAGAACAATGAAAATACGCAAATAAAACAAAACAACCAAACCCATTATACAAATATCATCTTCTATATACTTAATATACCATCTTCACAAGTGTCTTCAATCTTTACCCGTCTACTGAGTTCGGCCTGCTTGGAGAAGACCATCTCTGATCTGTGAAGCAATATCTTTAACTGCACCAGGTCCATGTGGGATGAAAACAGAATTAGACTTCGATGATGCTCCGATCTCCTTCATCGTGTCAAAGTATTGAGTCACAAGAACCATGTCCATGACATCCTTAGATGTCGTTCCAGGGACGTTTTCAGCAAATGCTAGCACACTGTCTCTGAGCCCATCAACAATGGCTTGACGCTGCCGTGCAATACCGAGCCCAGCCAGATACTTGGATTCGGCATCTCCTTCAGCTCTCTTAATCTGCAATATCTTCTCTGCCTCAGCTTTTTCACTTGCAGCAACTCTCAGTCTCGCAGCTGTTTATACAAGAAAGTGACTCATCCACCATATCAAAGGTTTGAACTAGCATTCATCACTAATTGGTTAGTATTTCATTACCTGCATTTATTTCATTCATTGCTCTCTTTACATGCTCGTCTGGTTCAATGTCCACAATCAGAGTTTGAACAATCTCATATCCGTAAGCTGACATGGCCTACATGACCAAAATACAACAAAGATTAAGATTTACATCCTCAAGTTGGTTAATTCTGGATCATGAAGGGAGAGAGCAAAACAAAGTACCTTCTCCAGCTCGTCTTCAACGGCCTTTGCAATATCATTCTTCTGTTCAAAAGTAGAATCTAGGTCCAACTTTGGAACACTTGCCCTAATAACTAAAACAACAAAACGATGCAACATCTACTTTAGTTATTGCTCGACAAATTTATGACCAAATTAGGGTCAATAGTAAGAGTTTAAATAAAAGGCAAGTGCTGAAAGAAAACTTGGTGCCAATCTCTCACTCATAGTTCAGTAATTGTTTTGAAATCTTAGCCCGACACCAAAAATTTGTCTCTAAGATTTCAAAAACGGCAGAAAATAGAATACGAAACATAAGATATGGTCTTTAGATTTCTTTGGCAAAGAATGCAAGCCTTAAATCTTTCTAACAAGATAGAGCAATATAAAATGATTGGTGTGCCTATCAAAGTTTCCTAACAAGATACAGTAATAAACTGAAGATGGTTGATGTAACTACTACACTGCAAACATTATTTATGCTAATTAGAATTTCTTCCCTTAGCGAATTATTATTTATTCTATCACATTGGTCAGATATTATACCCAAAGGAAAATGTTTCCTGGTAGTAGTACCCATCAAGACATAGTAAATGGGGAAAGGGGAACCATCACTTAAAAACCACTTGAAATTAAATTCCTACTAAAGTATTGAACAAAAGAATTTCATAGTATACCATCGAAAACATATGCTTGAATCTGTTCTCTTGTATTGCTAAGCTTATAAAAAGCATCCGAAGCCTTGTCTGCTAGGGCTCGGTATTGAATAGAGGCAACGACAGTGACAAAAACATTATCCTGAAAAAATCCAGACAATAAATTAACATTAAGAATAGTAAACTTATAAACATTGATTGCTCTGAATCTCTAGCTAAAGGAGCTTCTTATTTCCTCTTCTAGAAGAGAAGACAACCAATTGTTAATGTTTTGCAGAAACAAACCTTTGTCTTCGTCTCACAGCGAACGTCAAGCTGCTGGAGACGTAAAGAAAGATGACCAGCTACCTGGCTTCCAAGGCACCATGGTAGACAATGGCAACCAGGTTGAAGCACATCGTCAAATTTCCCAAATGTTTCTCTGATGGCTACAGTTGACTGGTCAACTTGAATGCAACCAAAGGCTTGACCCATTTTTGAGTTATCAACTGTTCAACAAGAGAAGTACATGATCACAAAGAACAAACTAATAGTAAAAAGAAAAATGATTTTGAACTTGTATCTTCTTCAAGAAAATATGGTTACAGTTTAACTAAAACCATCCACATGTTAAAGTCAGCAAATAATTACAATTCTTCTTTTGACTCTCGGGACACAATAAGTGAAGTCAGTTCTAACTATTTATTATATAATTTTTAAGAATACAATTTATTATCTATTCGTTTCCAAAAAAAAAATACAATTTATTATCTATAAATCTGATAGAAATCATTCCTATTATTGGTACTCAAGGATTTAATCTCTCCCGAATACTCACTACTAGGCTAGCCAAAAAGGATACCCCCTTCTCTAACGCTCAGCCCCACCCCCCACCCCCCAAAACACACACACACACACACAAAATTCCCCCAAATAGTCCGAACAGAAACTGACATGGGCCAAGCATAACACCATAATTTCTTCAGTCCATTTTCCCTTCTTCCTACCATAAAGATATACACATTCTTAAAAGGCGCTTCTATAGCTGAGAGATAGAATGAAATGAAAGAATATTCAATAACCAAACTTTTAGAAGGACGTACCGAGACTCGCTCCAAATTGATGAGTGACATTCCTCCGACATATAAAAACTTATGAATGATATTACCTTATTTAATACTCTAAAAACACAAAAGCCAAACAGCTTTAAATTATATAAGCCAACACCAAAAACTGCATATTCAAACTTAGAGATTCCGTGCAGGTAATTAATATTAGAAATTAATTTCCTCAATCCAATCATGCGTAATCTACAACTTTCTGCCAAGATCTTCACATTAAAAATGAAGATTATATGGCTCTGGAGAAATTAGAACAAATCACGCTAACTTTCTTTCATAGGATCCATTTTGAAGTAGTCCAGATTCTTCCATCCAGAGAAAGATCTGAGGAAAAAGGGGGAAAGAAATAGGCCTCTAGGCTTAAAATCATCAAATTTAAGACCTTATATGGTATGTGTATTGAGGATCGAGAGCAGATAAAAACCATTGGCACTTCAATTAATTTTTGGCTGGATGAGCAGGAAGAGCATATAATTAGAAAGAGAAATAGACTTAAGATTAAAATGCCATCATTCCTACATAACCATATTCAGGATAAGGAACTATGTTCAGGGTCACCATTTTGAACCAAAAACAAACTTTTTATTGATATATTAAAAAATTCACAATAACCAAGTTCTTTAATGTTTCCCTTTTCGATATCTAATGCCAAAGATTTAAGATCTATCTAAGTTAGCCTTCAACTTGCAGACCATTTCAAAAACCTTAAGTATAGGGAACAAATATTGGATTTTTAGGCAATAAGCAAGTTAGCCTTGCTTCAAAGAAGCAAGATGTGTGCAGCAACATGCCTCAGTATGTTTTTTAGTTAGTTTTTTTAGAAATAAAAAGATTGTTTAAATATTCTCATTTCTTTAAACAAACTCTTACAAGTGCATCAGTCTTATACACGCTTGAAGTTAGGTTTACAGTGCAAAAATCTCAACTTTGCTTGTTTTCTCTGGTATAAGGAAGATGAAAGTTTAGTTTTAGAACTCAAGGATACAGTTGTACAACCTATAGAACAGATCTTGTTCAAGTAAGGTCATATTGATGACAGATATTTGATCTAAAAATTCAAATAACCCTTCTAAGAAATTCTTGGAACATATCCAAACCTCTCTGCTCTATCAAAATTTCTCGCTGCCCATAAAAATTTGTTACCCAACCTACCACCCCCCATGAGATTTATGGACAACAAGAAGGCCCTTCCAACACATTGGAAAACAGCCACCTTCCTCTCACCCCCTAAGATCAATTACCCCCACTGAAGGTCCCCAAGATTCAAGGTCAACAACCCCTCCCCATCTTGAACTCCATAGAGTTTTTATCACTAACCTGTATTTATTATTATTTAGTATTCTTGAAACGTGAAGAAAAAAGAACAAAAGTCCAAAATAATCTGTTTCAAAGTAGCTCTTTTCCCCAGACCCCTCATATTCTAGCTAAGAATATTCAAGGAAATCTAGGAGAATGAATTCTTAAAATTATGAAGGAAGTGAAGCTCTTCTTTGGGTCAATTTCTTGTGATATGTGAAGGAAAAATCCTAACAATCGTTTATCCTCTATCAAAACCTCCTAGACTATAAGTTCGCTAAGATTATTTGTTTGCACATCCTCAAGCTGTTCATATACAGTTGAGCCCCCCCCCACCAGCAATGCAAGGACCTACAACATAACATCTATGTATTCAATAATATGGGAGTGATTCGCAACACTGTACATGTCAAGATTTTGGTGGTTTCTAGATATCTTTAAAAAAATATATAAAAAAAGGTATTGGATGCTAAACAATTGAAGAAGATTGAAACAAGAATCCAATCTTCAAAAAACAAGTAAAAACTTCATCAGGAAAGAGAAGAAAAAATACCGTAAAGCATGTTTTAAATTAGATGATCATAAGATAATATTCATGTGATAGCCGTATACTGATGAATAAGAGGCCTCATCTTAAAGAGAGAAGCCAGCAGATAAAGCCCAACTGGCTATCATATTATTAGAAATGTTAGCTATTATATCTTATGCCATCTTGCAATACAAAACGAACTCAGCCCAAGTCTAGATATACCACCGAGAGACTTGAACATAAGGAGGAATTATATTCCCATATACACCCTATAATCCACAACTCTACTATAAATAGGAAAATGTTTAGCTATGTTTAGATTAGCTATAGAATGACTTCATAATTTAAACATAAAACAACCAAAAAAAATTAACATATCTAACACGAAAAGGGAAGCAAACCACAATTAAAGCAAGGAGATAAACGACTATTACAACATTGAATTAGATAAATAAATAATCCATATGGATTCAAGAAGCTTCTTTTGCAATCAAGAGCAAAACATTCTAATGCAATAGACTTTCTAGCTAATTGAAACATGAAATGGCACAAAAGTCAACAAACACAGTTAACAACATGAAACGGTACAAAGGATTAAAGCAACGCTCACCAAAAGTCACTGCTGAAGTCCAGAAAAAGGCAAAATAAAAAAAAATCAAATTTAGGTCTGGAGCATCCCTTGCCACAGTTGCAAGGAGTTGAAATAGTTAGGAAGACAATAAGTCGAATTAGAGGATATTTTTAATAATTTTTCTAATGATTCCAATGAAGACTTCGTATTATGATGTGGATGAAAACCGATAGCGAAAGCAAAAGGATCTGTCAAATATTTGGTCCCACCACAAACGTTGATGGATAGATATTAGAGGATAAGGCCAAAAAGTAGAAGTAACCAATTAATTGATTCCTTTGAACAGGTCAAGCAACTGAATAAAGTCGAGAGCATTAGAAAAGTAAGCGCCAGCGTCTTCCCAAAAGGATAATAAAGAATTCCACACATAGGTTCATACATCATATAATGGGAAAAACAAAGTTATAAGGATATAGATAGCATCCATTTCACGATTCACTTCAATTCTTCCACCAAAAACAGAGCCCTCCACCATCAACTTTTCTACAAGTAAACTCATGAATTCAACTAAAACATATGTGACTCAAAAACTCAAAAGGAACGTAACCCTAATTCTTAAACATGGGAAAAATTTTCAAAAAAAAAAACCCTACTGATAGCAAAAATTGAAAGCAAATAATGCAAGGAAGGGGTTGAAAGCTGTTACACTGACCTGGAAAAAGCTCTGGTTCTTGGTGGGAGAGCAGAAAATCAAAGAGAAAGATGAACAAGAACTGTGAAACGGATTGATTTTAAATGGGTTTTGTGGAAATAGAAGGAAGCCGGAAAGAGGGCTGTGATTGCGTCGAAGAAACAAACAGAAACCAACGGGCCTTCGCTTTGTAGTTAGCAGCGCTTATTATACTTTTCGTTGGCGATTTGCGCGTTTGGCTTTGGACTTTTCAATGTACCAAATTTTCTTATACTA
Source organism: Benincasa hispida (assembly GCF_027475165.1). NCBI lineage: Eukaryota > Viridiplantae > Streptophyta > Magnoliopsida > Cucurbitales > Cucurbitaceae > Benincasa > Benincasa hispida. The sequence goes on along the minus strand of NC_143481.1, from coordinate 32,396,547 downwards.
TTAGATAACACCGTTTTGTTACGAATATTCTAATTATGGTTTCAAATGTTATTCCCTAGCTTAAGAATTTTTTTTAAAATAATGTTTTTTTTTAAATATAATGACAAAAATAGGGTTGGAGGAAAAGTATTCTCAAAAATAGGTTTTTAAATCGTGTACCGGTTACACAATTAGCTCTAAATCGTGTACAGGGTACCCGAGTCCCTGTCCATCTGACACGCTCAGTCTGTCGTGGCAGTCATGTAGGAATGCAGTCAGGTAGGATTGACTGAGGTAATCGTGTGCTAAGTCGTGTACCCGATACAATACTTCCTCTCCATTAAATCGCCGCTTGCCCCTTCTTCTTCCTCACTGAGAGCTTTCTGCCTTCCGAACGAAAATTTCTCCGTCCGAACGGTTTTGCTTCTTTTGTTGCGTTTCTTTGTCCAAAATTCCAAAATCTTCTTCATTTTGCTTCTGTCTTGTGCATCCAAACACCTCCATTTGCTCGAAATCATTCGTCCGTTCGTCCATATAACAGTTGTGTTTCTCCATTTGCTCCAAACGCCCTCGTCCGTACAAAATTGTTCGAAATCGTCCTCCATTTGTTCATCCGTCCAAAATCGTCCGAACGCTTCTGTGGTAAAATTCTTTCTCTAGTTGTTTTTTCAATATATAATCGTCCGAACTTAGATCTTATATTTTTTTATTTGTTTGGACTGATTTAAACTTAGAAATATATGTATGTTAAAATTAGAAATATATGTATTTGTTGGGTTGATCTTATATGTATATGTTTATAAATCTTAAATATTACATCTTATATTTTTTTTATTTGTTTGGGCTGATTTAAATTTAGAAATATATGTATGTTAAACTTAGAAATATATGTATTGGTTGGGCTGATCTTATATGTATTTGTTGGGCTTATGTATATGTTTATAAATCTTAAATCTTTGATTTTATATTTTTTTTATTTGTTTGGGCTGATTTAAACTTAGAAATATATGTATGTTAAACTTAGAAATATATGTATTTGTTGGGCTGATTGATGCGTTATTTTATGGAGTGAAATTATGGATGATATGCGATGGTGAAATTGCGTTGAGCACTCAAGTTTCCTCAGCGGAATCCAAGTGTAAATTTCACTGAGTTTCCTGGTAAGTCCAAGGTCGAACTCAGGGATTTGTGAAAATAGGTTGCGATGGTAATTTTTATGAAAACTTTGCGGTAATCAAATAAATCAATAGTTGTTGAGGTTGTTGTTTATGATGATGAAAAATAAATAAATGCGGCAGAGTTTGAAAAGAGTTGATTAAACGGGAAATGCGATGAGTATGCAGTGAACGGGTTGAGAAAAGTTTCGGCTAACACTTCCTAGGATGCGTTCATGCTATGCGATCATGCAACATGCATACAACAGTAAACCGCCTCCCGGTGCGAATGCCACGACTTTTAAGGCTAGAACGTGTGCAATATATACGATAAGTCTATAGGACCTACACATAAGTCTCTATTCTTATTTATGCGATGACAAAATGACACACACACAAATAAGGTGACCACATAATATCATTCCCATCTCTAGGATGCATGCGATGCAGGTTGACAAACAGAGCTTATCTCTAAGTCCCTATTTCTTGTTTATGCAATTCTAATCTTGCTCTCTCAAGTCCAGATCCTAACCTAGCTTTTTCGAGTCATTAGGTTCTTTCTTTAGACTTTCTCTCGAGTAGCTCTAAAGGGGTATTGGGCATAACATAAAACAAGATAATTGCCATCAATGAACTTCTTAGGTCATGTTAGCTTAGTTCTTCTCAACCCATTCGACTAGTTTAGCTACTCATGCGTGCTAAGAGAGTGAACAGATGTAGAATAAGAACTTTCATTGTATAGATATAAAGATGAAGTACAAAATAACAATGCAAGTATAGAATAAAGGGTCTGGTAGTAATCTCTTGCTGTCCAGGCTTTTACACTGTTTTTCTACTCGTGTTCAAAAGATAATCTCGCTCTCGCGAGAGTCGGCCCGTTCTTTGCTTCTACGCCTCAAGGTTCTCTCTCGAGTTTCCCTGAGCGATTTCCAGCGTCTTTACTCTTCTCTTGCTCCGCCTTAAAATAAAAAGGAAAAACTATGGACAAGGACGAGTTGAGCTCTTAAATTCATAAACAGATGAACTCGTTAACAGCTGAACCCCTTTTCTGAAGGATGCCTCTGGTATTTATAGAACTTCCAGGGTGAAAGGTGGCTTTTCTCTCATGATTGTGCAGATGGGAGGGCTTTAATTCCTGACTGATGCAACGAATATTTGTCATTGAAAAGCTGAATGTACTTGTTCGTTAGCGGCTGTCAACTTAATTCGAATTCGACTGTCATCAGCTTTCTGTCCCATCGTGATTAATTATGCCTTTCACCCAGATGCGCCCATCATATTGCGCCAACCAAGTTGCAGCAATCCTTCTTGGGCAAATGTTTGCGAACACAATCATCACAAAGCCTTGTGGTAATGCTGCGCTCAACCAATGATTTTCTATGATCGCAATTTCCGCCTTGCGTAAACGCATATTTTGCATAAAAACACAAAAATCAACTTCCTATACGTTGAACGCATGTGACCGCAATATAATAAACTTAATGCTTTTTGGACGTAATTTAACATATTTTATCAACGCAAGCCAGCATTGTTTAAGAACTTAGCACTATGATAACGTGCATTTCTGCCCGTTATCACACCCCCAAATTTAAACAATGCTTGTCCTCAAGCATAAGCTAAAGACTTCCTTTAGCAAGTCAACCGCAATGTTCTTTTCCTAGATTTCTCAAGGATACTTCGTTCAAATCCTATATACCAAAGTTTTCTTAAGTATTATTCAAGTCTCCTTTTAAAATATTTCTAAGACCTAGGGACTGGAAGCTTAACCTTCAAAAAGACTTTACTAACTTCCGGGACATCGCATGATTTATTTCAAAGAAAAAGAAATTTTTTTTTCAACAGAGTGTCAAATGGTTTTATCCTTGTATATTTCTTGACATTGTTATTATTTTCTTTCTGACCTTGTGCTGATCCAAGTGCCTTGCCTTCGTTTTGGCTTGCCCCCACGTGTGTCATGCGGACATCCAACTACGAGCAATGCACTCTTCCTTAGACTAAACTCATACCTACTTGGCAGTGGAGTTGCGGTTATTTATTTATGCGTTGATCCTTGTGACTTACTTTCGTTGTGGCTTGCCCCCACATGTGTCATACGGACATCCAACTACGGGTAAGTGCCTTTCACAACTTAACTCTTATCAACATGGGTTTCCCATTGCGTTGACAGTGGAGTTGTTATTCTCAAATTCTTCCTCTTTTTTTTTTTCAAAATAGCAAGGTCGAAAATAAATACCTTACCCCCAAATTTAAAATGCGGCAATGTCCTCATTGCCAAAAGATTGAAATAAGTCATGCGATGTTCTTAGAAAGCTTCATAAAAAGAGTTTGAAAGAAAGCTAGCAAACCCCTAGCTTCTAGAAATATTTCATGAGGTGACTATCTTAAAGTTAAGTTGACTTTAGTATATATGAAAGATATAGAAGCATATTTTTCATCATTGAAATCATAATTAACAAAGAGACAGAATGCGGTAACTTACTAAATTTATCCATATCAAATAATTACGGTAATCAAAGAGGATGCGGTGATAAAACTTTTAAAACTAAGATGCGATGCGATAGTGCAAAATTTGAAATAGAGATAAGGAAGAATACACCCTCAAATTTACGCTGTCACTTGCACTATATATTAATGCATCCATCTTTGTGGCGATCTGCCTTCTTTGGATTGCGGTGATGGAATAAAATAAATTACTTCTTCGTGCATCATCTCCGCAATCTAGCGCCTCAATCCTTGCAAGAAAAACAGAGAGAGGGTCAAATAATTTTAAACAAAACAAAATTCTTCATCGCAATCTCCATTTTTTTTTATGTAGAATAATAAGAGTAAGAATAGATAAAGACTGAAAAGATACAGTGAAGATATAGTGAAAATTCTGAGTGCAGATTCCATGATTCCCAAAACTTGCGTCCCTTATGGATTGCGATCGTCTGATAACGTAGGGACCTCCTACTTCCTTCTTTATTCAAAGTTCTTGAGTTCCACAGAGTCGACTTGGCGATGCTAGCCTTCTCCATGATACGCCTTTACTCGCTGTCCATTAACTTTGAATATGTTGGTTCCGTCATCATTTGATAATTCAACCGCGCCATGCGAAAATACCTATGTAATTACGAATGGTCCGGACCAACGTGACTTTAATTTTCTCGGGAAGAGCCGTAGACGTGAGTTGAATAGTAAGACCCTCTGCCCGACTGATGCTTGAATTTTATGAAGTGGAAATTATGGATGATATGTGTTGGTGGATTGTGTTGTGCACTCAAGTTTCCCCATAGGAATCCAAGTGTAAATTCCTCTGAGTTTCCTGGTAAGTCTAGGGTCGAACACAGGGACTTGTGAAAATAGTTGCGTTGGAGATTTTTATGAAAACTTGCAGTAACCAGTTGAATAAATAAGTGTTGGGTTGTTGTTGCGTTAATGAAAATAATAACGAATGCGATAGAGTTTGAAAAGAGTTGGTAAACAAAAAATACAATGAATATGCAGTGAACGGGTTGAGAAGGGTTTTGGCTAACACTCCCTAGGATGCGTTCATGCCTTGCGATCATGCAACATGCATACAATAGTAAACCACCTCTCTATGTGAATGCCACGGCTTCTAAGGCTAGAACGCATGCGATAAATATGCGATAAGTCTACAGGGTTCATACATAAACCTCTATCTCTATTTATGCGATGACAACATGATATTCACACAAATATGCGACCACATAATATCATTCCTATTCCTAGGATGTATGCAATGCAAGTTGACAAATAGAGCTTATCTCTAAGTCCCTATCTCTTGTTTATGTAAGCCTAATCTTGCTCTTTCGAGTTTAGATTCTAATCTAGCTCTCTCAAAACATTAGGTTCTTTCTTTAGATTCTCTCTTGAGTAACTCTAAAGGGGTATTTTGCACAATATAAAACAAGACAATCGCAAACAATGAACTTCCTAGATCATGTTAGCTTAGTTCCTCTCAACCCATTCAACTAGTTTAGCTACTCATGTATATTAAGAGAGTGAGCAGATGTAGAAATAGAACTTCCATTGAATAGATATAAGATGAAGTACAGAATAATAATACAATTATAGTAAAAAGCCTGGAGTAATTTCTTGCTGCCAGGCGTTACACTGTTTCTACTCGTGCTCTAAAGATATTCTCACTTTCGCGAGAGTCAACCCGCTCTCTGCTCTTACGCCCCAAGGTTCTCTCTCGAGCTACCTTGGACAATCTCCAACGTCACCACTCTTCTCTTGCTCCACTGTAAAATGGAAAAGAAAACTATGAACAGAGGTATGAACTTGTAATGGTGGTGAGGTAATCGACTGCTTAACCCCTTCTCTGAAGAATGCACTTGGTATTTATAGGACATCAAAGATGAAAGGTGGTTTCTCTCCCCTAGTTGTGTAGATGGGACAACTTTAATTCCTGATTGATGCGCCGGATAATTGTCATCGATAAAGCTGGATGTACTTTGTGTCCGTTATCGGCTGTCAACTTAATTTGGATCCGACTGCCGTCAGCTTTCTGTCCCATCAATCTTAATTGTCCTTTCGTCCGGATGCGTCCACCATGTTGCGATGATTCTTCTTGGGTGAATGTTTGCGAGTACGATCAACGCAAAGTCTTGCGGTGAAGTTGCGCTCGACTAATGTATTCCTATAATCGCATTCTTTGCATTGCGTTAATGCATTATTCTACACAAAAATATAAAGATCAACTGCTCTAATGCATTGGACGCATGCGACTACAATATTATAGAATTTATGCTTAATGGACGCAATTTAACATATTTCATCAACGCAATCCAACATTGTCTAAGGATTTAGCACTATGATAACGTGCAATTCTTCCCGTTATCACCGACCTTGAGGTTTTTACCGCATATGTGCTTGTCGTGCCAGCGCTTGGTGCGCTCCTTGTAAATCTTTGCATTCTCATATGTGTTAATGCTCCATTCTTCTAGCTCGACTAGTTGCATTTTTCGCGCTTCTCCTGCTGTCTTCAAATCAAATTCAGCTTCTTTACCGCCCACAGTGCCTTATATTCCAGCTCCAGAGGCAAATGAAACACCTTATCGAATACCAACACATATGGGGACATACCTATGGGTGTTTCAGTCTGGTATGCCCACAACGCATCGTTGAGCTTTGTTGCTCAATCTTTTCGTGAAGGCCTTACTACCTTCTCAAGTATCAGCTTGATTTCTTGATTGGACACCTCGGCCTGACCATTCGTCTGCGGATGGTATGCGGTGGCCACTTTGTGGAGAATGTTGTATTTGCACAGCAGCTCCTTAATAGTATGATTGATAAATTGTGACCCCTCATCACTTATGATGGCACAGAGAATGCCAAAATGAGTGAAAATGTTCTTCTTTAGGAATTGAGAGACTACCGCTGCATCGTTTGCAGTGCACGCCACTGCCTCTACCCACTTGGATACATAATCGACGATTAATAAAATATAATGTTTATCATTCGAGGGAGGGAATGGTCCCATGAAATCAATCCCCCATATGTCAAACAATTCAAGCTCCAAGATGGTGTTCATCGGCATTGCATGTTTCCATGAAATGTTACCTATGCGTTGGCACCAATCACACTTCATGGCATAGTCAGCTGCATCCTTAAATAGTGTAGGCCAAAAGAATCCACTCTGTAGAACCTTGACTGCAGTGCGCTATCCTCCAAAGTGCCCACCATATGGTGAGTCATGGCATTGCGATAATATGCATTATTGAGCAGCATTTGGTATGCATAGTCGCAAGATCTGGTCTGCCCCCCCTTTGTACAGATTCGGCTCATCCTAGTAATAATGTTTGCATTCATGCTTAAGCTTCCTTTGTTGGTGGCAGGTATAATCTTCAGGAAATTGTCCGCAAACCAGATAGTTGACTAAGGCAGCATACCAAGGCAATTCTTCAATATGGAACAGCTGCTCATCTGGGAACACCGCACTTACCTCTGATTCATTGCGGTCAACATCAGGGTTTTCCAATTTGGACAAGTGATTCGCAACTTGGTTCTCTGTCCCCTTCCGGTCAATTATTTCTATGTCGAATTCTTGAAGGAGGAGAACCCATCTGATCAACCTCGGCTTTGTGTCCTTTTTTGTCATTAAGTACTTTATTGCCGAGTGATCAGTATGGATGAGTACCTTTATCCCCAACAGATATGCTCGAAATTTTTCCAATGCAAAAATTACCGTCAGAAGCTCTTTCTCGGTGGTGGTATAATTTTTCTGAGCAGGATTTAATGTTTTACTCGCATATGTGATGACATGCAGAAATGCATGTCATCTTAGGCCTTTTACTTAGAATTATGAAGGTTGTTAGGCAGAATATGCGTCAATCATGATAGGAATTCACGAGAAAGTGAGCCTGCATCGATCAACATGTTGAATCTCAGCTAACCTGTTATTTTGCGTCAACTATGCGTTCAATGTTCTATTTTTTGTAGCTAATTGTTGATTCGGAGGAAAATTATTATTATGGACGGATGGGGTTGTATATGCAATCATGCGTTAGACATGACTTAAGCTATGCGTTTACACCTATACATCTGAGGTAATGTGTCGGAATGAAAATGCATTAATTTAGTATGCAATGATCTCGCGTTCCTATCACAAGTTTTCTTATGCTCGCACCAAGTATAATGCAAACGTAAGTTTCTCGGGTAATTCGAGGTCGAACACAGGGACTTGTCACTCAATAATGCTTGTGAAGCAATGTGTTTGAGGCGATGAAAAGAAAAATAAAAAGAAGAAGTTTAATGGATTTACAGACTACTCCTACTCCTAACTAAACAGATTGAGCAATAGAAGACTTGCAATGAGAATAGGTAGATACACAATAACCATTAACGCATAGTAATGTTTATTATCTTAAATCGCCTGAGTAATCCCAGCTCATTGCACTAACGCATCACACACCTCTCGGTGGTCAGCCACATGACTATATCTCTCTAGTGCATGGTTGCGTCGAGCATAAGATTATGCCTATCTCTAGGAACAATTCGAACTTTGCTTTATTGCGTTCCATCTCTTACCTTCTCAGGCAGTTAGACGCGGCTATTTAACTTATAGACAAGCATTGCAACATCCCATAGACAAGCGTTGCTATAGCCTTTCACCAAGAAAAGAGGATTAACTCACTATACTCGCACAACGCACACCTCTCGGTGGGTTGCTACATGTGTCCTATCTCTAGGCTACACGATTAAGAATGCGGTCACCTTTGATAAATAAATGCTGAAGATAAACTATGATAGAGATGAAGATGATGAAGAAGACGACAATGAAGGAATCAAGATTTGCATTGATCACAAAATGTCTTAATATCTTAAGCTAAAATGTAATAAATACAGAGATTAGAAGAGAAATGAAGGACTCTGAGTCAAGGCTGCTGGTGGTACCATGGACGACTGGTGGAGATGTCTCTCTCGAGCTCTATCTCCGGTGAAAGCTCTGATCGTCACTCGGTCTGGTTTGTGGAGATGAAGAATTCTCACTGAAAATCTCGTTCAAGCTCTCATCTGTGATCGCAAACCTCTGCTTTGAGGCAGAAGTTCGGGTGTCTTGAAATGAAGGTCAAAAGGCTTATTTATAGAGTTTAAACGCCGACAGCTATCATGATTGTGTTTGGCTCACTGATGCTTTTGTCGCGGTATGGGCAATGTCACATCGTCTTATCTTGTTGATACTTCCAAGTTATGCGTCCGAGCTTTATTCAACTAAAGCATCAACACGTTCTACCCATCTTGCGATCATTCTTCTATTATGGTTGTCACTCTGTGGCCGCAATTCCAAATTGATCGCCACATTTGCTTGATCACCGTAACTTTCATGCAATGGACGCATGCGATCACCACAACTTTCAGCGCATGCATTTGTCTTTGTGATCACCTGGCTTTAGTGCATGCATTTGTCTGCGATTGCTACAAAAATAGACACTTTGGCATGGAGTAACGCATAATATTGGCGTCAGTGAGGATTTAGGTGCTAATTGACGCAAAACTCATTTTTTCGTAAATTATAAGTATTATCACCGTATTTTCTACTTATTAGCCCTCATGATTCTAAATAAAAGGCTTATAATAACTGGCATTTCTGCCAGTTATCACCCCCCAAACTTAGAATCATGCTTGTCCTCAAGCATGCGTTATACTCAAGAAATTCTTAACTCACTTTCTAGCGTCTCTTTGTGATGATCATCTTCTCAGAATATAATTCACTCGTGCCTCTAACTATGGACGCAATGCTCTCCTCTACTTCGGTTGCTTCTCTAAAGAAATATTTTCTAAGTTAAATTCAGCAAGCTTTTGCTCAAAATCTTTTTATTCATTCACTGCAACTTTGCGTTCAGCTCTTGAGAATGCGTTCGTTCAAAACAATTCCAGATTATGCAATTACTTAATCGAATGCGGCATTAAACCTGGTTACACTCTTCGTTTTGGCTTACCCCCACGTGTGTCATGCGGGCATCCAACTTTGGTTGCGTTCCATATTCAACTCAACTCATGTCTTACTTAATTTGGCTTGCGCCAGATAGAGGAGTTGCACATATGCGTTGATCCTGGCGACTTACCTTCATTTTGGCTTTCCCCCAAGGGTGTCATGCAGACATCCAACTACGAGTAAGTGCCTTTCACAACTCAACTCTTATCAACATGGGTTTTCCCATTGCGTTGTGATAACTTGTAGAAATACAAGATATTTATACTGCCTTATCTAGATATTGTGGCCAAAAGATAGTGAATATGCACTGATTGTATGAAAATTAGCTCAGAATTACAATAATTATAAATTATCACAATTACACCCACTAACATCTTTAAGATGGAAGAAAAGGAGATTTTACTCTGTTTTGCAGGAAACCGAGTCACCGCTTGCGCTCAAGGCTCAAGAAGAACTGATCAACGCATCTCTGTCACAATATGCCCATCAATTCACAATGAAGAGATGATTAATGCAATGACGGCGCAATGCGATAGTCAATCCAGAGCTGACTTTCAACCGCATGTAGTAATAAAAACAATACCGCATGCGAACTCACGATCGAAAGATGCAGCTGAGCAACACAAAAGTGGAGGATTGAGACACGTGTACAACTAACGGTTGTGCAGAATTAACGGTCTAATTGCATAACAGAAGGAATAATATCCCTCCATCTTTGGAATTTCCATAACAACAAGTGGGGACCACAAGGCCGGAGTCAAAGATCCTCACCTATAAATACCCCATAGATTTCAGAGAAAAAATATGCTACTGGATACGGGGCTAATTGCTGCTAAAGTGTTGAGAGAAAAGGCTGAGCTGGGTGCTTAACTGAAGAAATCTAGGAAGAAGACGAGAAAGGCCGAGAGGTGAATCTTAGTTCTATTTTGCCAAATACCCGTCGAGAAGCTCTGTGCTGAGAACCCTACTACCAGTTGAGCACGCCTGAGAGGAAAGCTCATCCATCCATCTGATCAATCCAATCCAGCAAGCAGATCTCCACCCGAATCGATGCCAAGATGTTGGCGCTTGTTTGTATCTGTTCTATCTCTTTTCATCATTGTATTTCACTTTCTTTATCTTTTCATTCACACACCATGTACCAAACGCTTAATAGACATATTAATGTTGGATTTTATGTCCTAACACTCGTAGTTTGTAAATTAATAAATATATTCTGTTTTGTTTTTCGATAAAGTTGTTATTGAAATTGTAATCTTAAATCCAATAAACTAAGGTTCCGAGGCTATTTAATGTAATTTGAACTTTATGTTGTGACAAAAATGTGGATCAAGTTCAAATATATAGCCAAAATGGTCTATAGTATATGAATAAGGTTGGGCGCCTTATTCTGGGGACACTATGGATGCAGCCTACTTTGTAGATAGTACAAACGATATGATCCTGAATCATTCATATAGAGATATGTGAGTAGGGGTATCCTATGTAAAGAGTTTACATAAGACTGAACCATGAAATAGTCACTTTTTACGTTCTAAATACCGTTTTATGTATAAAACTGACTATTTCGTTAATTGATGACCTAGGTAACTTAATCTTAATCTTGAGCTAACTATGAACTCCTGTTCACTCAGAATTATCCTTAGATCTGCATAGGTGAGGGCAGCTCAATATCGCTGGCCCAATAAGCCTCCCATTTCAGGGGTAAGATCGGGCGGATAGCTGGGAACATAGAGTGCAAGACGGAATTCACTCTTACCCGTTATAGGGACAGTAGATAGGTTGTTCCCTTTAGTACTAAATCCAGGTCTTGAACAAGGGGCCCCACCCTCTCCTTGGCCCGAGAGGGATTCGGTTTATAGGTTGGACCTTAAACCAATTGTTCATTAGAGGATCAGTGGAACTTAAGGAATAAGATGTAATCTTGGGGGTAAAACGGTTTTTATGACCCAGCCGAGATTACGAACAACCTGTGAAGGATTAACTTACTCATCATGGTTATATCAAATGGACACAAATATATCTATGGTGAAGGGAGTGCAACTACGGGACTTTAGTGGAATGACCCGTTAGTTAACGAATGTTGATTAACTCCATCTAAAGAGTTTAGCTAGCTAATCTTGGATCTTTGGAGCCCATGATCTATAGGTCCATTAGGTTCCCCTACTAGCTCATATGGAATAAATATAGAACAATATGATAGAATAATTTGAATTGTTCGAATTAGGTAGAGAGAGAGAAACCGACAAGTATATGTGATATAGTGGTCGGGTCTTTTTTAGCTTAGAGATACAGCTTTAATATTTAAATGTGATTTAAATATCAAGAATATGAATACGTTCATATTCGGAAGCTCGAAAATGATGGAAATGGTCAAAGTTGTAAAAAGTCAAAGAGTTGACTTTTGACTTTGAAAAGTCAAAACTTTGACTGACCTTATATTCAAATGTGATTTGAATTTCGAGAAAATGAATGCGGATTCATACTCGGGAGGTCAAAATTAGTCAACACGGAAAAAAATCATAAAAAGTCAAAATGTTGACTTTTTGGTCAAAGTTTGACTTTGACCAAATGACTATTTTGCCTTTTGACTATAGTTAGTGTGGAAAAACCAAACTTGTATTGGATAATTCCACTAACAAAATAGTGGGCTAGATGTTGGCTTATAGTAGAGACATTAAGCCCACTAAGTGAGTGGATTCTAGGTGTTGGGTTTTTGTGAAGATTTTTCATGCAATTGTTGCATGCCTTTTTTCTATAAATTGGGCTCTTCAATTTAGTTAAAAGACTTTTGCCATTTTAGAAAAAGGGTGCTCTAAATTTGGGTTGGAAAATCCTATGTTCTTTGAGTGAAATAAAAACCCAAACTCAAATTCATCTTATTTTCCATCTCTTTTCTCTCTCTCAGTTCTCTTCATCCACCGGGTCCCACAACTCGGTTCTGAGTCCAGAGGATAGTAGGTCAACTCTAGTAGTGGTCCGAAAGAGTTCAGGTCGAGATTCAATGAGGAGAAGTGGGTTTCGGGGGCTTCAAAGGTAGTATCCTACACTTTTTAATCCACTGTTTTTTCCTTCATGATGCATGCTTATTTCCTTTAATTTAAGAGCAATTAGAGTGTAATTAGATCCTAATTCCGCTGTGTATGTCTCGAGTTCCATCAATTAAATGTTTTTATTGCTTTCATATTCCATTTTCTGTCTACTTCCGTTCCTCCGTGAATCACTTTCTCCATGATGTCTTCTTAATCCCCTGGTAGTTAATATGAATTAAATGAGTACTTAACTTGTGTTAAAGAGATAACTGCGTTTAGCTAAAGCATGCTAGACGGCATCTTCACCTGTGAGAGAAGAAGTGAAGATGCCATTCTGATCTATCGAGAGAAGGTTAGAAGAATGCGTTAACTAAAGCGAGTAGTACTTCCAAACATGGAAGCAACCTTGCATTCATTACGTTCGTCTCTAATTCACCACAGACATGTGGGAGCGTGGTTGATCACTGAAAAGTGTACACCAAGAGAAAAACGGAACCGTACTTATAACTTCAACGCAATTAAGAAACTTGCACTGTTTATATTAGTTATCTTCCTCTTTTTGTGTTGTACATAAGACTTGTCGCCGCATTCCATGCTCTTTGCATAACCTTCACAGCCAGCCTGGACCCCAACATCTTGTATCATGAATCCTGTATCTTGTATCATCTAGCTTAGGTTTACTGTACTTATTTTATTATCGCATTTTATTGCTTTCCTTTACTTTACCACAATTTTATATACTTGTACAAAACACTCTTTAAAGATTGAAAAACCTGGTCGCATATACCACGAACATACCACAATAACCTCAAACAGTCCCTGTGTTCGACCTCGGATCACATCGAGAAACTTGTGGTGGAATTACACTTGGTTCCAATGTAAGGAAACTTGTGACAACGCAAGGTATACTATAAGAATATTCATAAGTAATGCATATCTAGAAGTAGTATCCCATATTTGTCCACATGCTTAAAGATATAAATTTTAAGTGATAAGTTTATGGCGCCGTTGCCGGGGATTGGTTAATGGTTTATGTTTGAGTGTGTTTTTGGTATTTTACAGGACAGATCTCTTTGTACTGGCTGTTCAACGCAGAGAGCTGTCTGACGGCTTGTGAGTGCTGGAGTAATCTAGTGACTCTAAGCGGACCCAGAGATCAAGAGTACTATTCGCACTAGAGTTCATCAAGGCCAAAGTAATTGGAAGTATGGCTAATGAAGATATGGCACCGACAGGAAACCAAATGGGAAATTTACCAGCGCAAGATCTAGTTTTTCTTGCTGCTGACCATAATATCCCTATGAGGGATTATGCGTTGCCAGATTTTTATAATTTCTCACCAAGAATTTCAAGACCTATGGTTGAAGGGAATGTAAGCTTTGAGATGAAACCTATTATGCTGCAGATGATTCAGAATGTGGGACAATTTGGAGGATTATAAGGTGAAGACCCACATGCGCATTTGACGAATTTTGTAGACATGTGCAGCGTATTCTCCATACCTGATGTGACTCAAGAAGGGTTTAAGCTATATCTATTCCCGTACACATTACGGGATGAAGCTAAGAGGTGGGCTCAGGAATTAGAGCCGGATGAAATTAATGAATGGGAGCAGTTGGTTGATACGTTCATGAACAGATTCTTTCCTCCGTTTATCAACGCAAAGAGAAGGAGGATGTTTTGAATTTCGAACAAAAGGGTTACGAAACCTTGAGCATTGTCTGGGTGCAATTCTGGCAGTTAGTGAAGAGCTGTCTGTACATCGGGATTCCCGATAGTATTTTGATGGAAACCTTTTACAATGGCTTAGACCAATCAACGCAATCAGTTGTCGATGCCTCTGCAGAAGAGGGATTAATGAATAAATCATATACAGAAGCAAAGAACATATTGGATCACATCTCGCGACATTCTGATGAGTGGGTTGATACCGGGCTCGAGGTAAGAGGTTGGGAACAAGAGAGAGTAGAAAGTACTGATGTGTCAATAGACACAATGAGCGCACTAGTCGATCAAATGACCACAATGACCTCACTCCTCCAGACTGTGGCTAATCAGCAGAAAACTCTCTCTCTAGGATCAGCGCAAGTTAATGCGGTGACTCATGTAGCCGTAATGGATTGCACTCAATGGGAAAAGAGACATCCAGTAGAAGCCTGCCCATGGAATCAACAACCCATATATGCGGTCTACAATGAATCATTTAGCAACATCCACAACCCTGGTTGGTGGAGCCATCCAATTTTTGGTTTGGATGAGAATCTCAATCAGGAGAGCCATAGTTTTTATCAATTCAGTTATCAAGGGGATCAAGGCAACCCTCCAGTCTTCACTAATCCAAACTACAGCCCAAGTAATTCTCAAGGTATGCCACTCTGTGACCAACCGTTCTTATATGATACCTCTTGCAGCACCTCGTCTCTGGAGACATCGTTAAAACATTATATTGAAAAGAGTGAGGCAATGAGACAATCGCAAGCCGACTCCCTAAAAGAATTAGAAAAACAGATAGATCAGCTTGCGAGGGAATTAAAGAGGATAATGCCTGGTACGCGGCACAGAAACTCAGGAATAGCGGGACCCAGGGGTAAAGAACAATGTCATGCAGTGACATTGAGGAGTGGCAAAACAACAGCCTCTACTATGCCTAAAGCGCTAGATGCGGCAACAACACCAATAGATTTGACAATTGATGATGACTAGTTGACTAATATTGGAAAAAGTACCAGTTCAGAAGTAAGTTCACCTACAAAAGATGAAGCTCTTCAAGATTCGAATTCTCAATCGACGCAACCTCCAACTAACGAAACACAGCAAGCACCAGACCTCACCAGACAGCCATGTTCTCCACCATTCCCGTCCAGGCTAAAAAAGAAAGATGATAGCAAGCAATTTCAGAGGTTTTTAGATGTTCTCCGACAGCTACACAGTAATATTCCCTTGATAGAAGCATTAGAGCAGATGCTGAGTTATGTAAAGTTTCTCAAGGATATTCTCGCCAATAAGAGAAAGATTGGGGAAAATGAAATAGTTGCGTTAACATATGAGTGCAGCGCTCTGTTTCAAAACAACCTCCCCACTAAAATGAAGGACTCTGGGACCTTTACACTGCCCTACACGATAGGAGGGAAGATGGTCAGGAACGCGTTGTGCGATTTAGCGGCAAGCATAAATCTAATGCCCTTGTCAATTTTTAAGAAGCTGGATATCAGCGAAGCAAGACCAACCACGATCACATTACAGCTGGCCAATAGATCGATAATGTAAACCCGAGACTTTCCTTGGCTTATTTGCTCTTGTCACACATTGTAGGATGTTGGATTTAAGTTATTGTTGTTCCATTGTTGAAGAAAATGGCAAAGCTTTTGGTTGAAGTTGTCTTTAATAATTTTAGAATTTATAAATAAAGAAAAGAAAAGAAAGGGAATAAAGAAAAAGAAAAGAAAAGAAAACAAAAGGAAAAGGAAAAAGGAAAAAAAAAAAGAAAATGAAAGAAATTGGAAACCCATTCGGTGCTTAGGGTTTAAAGTGAGAACCCACTCATTTCAGCCCATTTCTCCATCATTTCCCATTCTATTTTTAGAGCATTTCGAGAGAGAGAGTGAAGGAAGAGGAAGAAGAAGTTGCTGCAGGTTGGAGGTTGAAGAAGGGAGGAAAAGCTCATGCAAGTGCAACCTTGGAAGAATTTGGGTTCAACCTACCTATCTCTGGTTTTTAAGTCGGTTTGAGCTACACAAGAAGAACTAAGAGGTGAGGCCTGAATTTCTTGAAAGTTAATCTATTTTCTAGCAAATTTCATGAAGGAATCTTGAGCTAAATCTGATGTTAAGTTAATGGTTTTTTAAAAGGAAAACAGAGCACAGAATTTTCGTGCAAATCAGAAGGATCTCTGCTTTTTTCGAACATTTTAGGGTGTACAGATTGGATTAAAAGCTAAATTGAATATGGTTGAAAATATTATTCAATTTTCTATAACTTTAATGAAGAATTCGTGAGCCAAAAATGATTAGAAGTAGGTTTAATTTCAGGAGAAAGGCAGAGGGTAGCAGAGAAGCACGAATCTGTATTTGCTGTGTTCGAGGGATTTTTGGACAAATCCGTTGGGAATCTCGTTTTTATTCCTTCAGGTAAGTTGTAGAGAGTTCCAAAATGAAGAGTTTTATATATACTACATTAATTTTGGTCAAGTATTGAGGAAGTTATGAGTGTTGGAAGTTAGGGTATTGAATCTGGAAAATCTGGAAAGAAAATGTGAAGTGTGATTTTATTTCTAGAATTTAGAATTCATGAGCATGGAAAGACAAGACAATTTATAGTTCTGATGCTCGGTTTCGGTTGTTTGACAGGTCAAGAGGAAATAGGCCGAGTCTACAGACAAGGGAACTAGCCAAGACTGTGAGTGACAAAACAAATTTCAAAAATGATTTCTAAATTGTAATTTATGCTTAAATGGTTTACATGTTTGAATATGAACTTATGAATGATACATGATTTCTATGAATGGTTTCAAGCATAATTTTTGAGCTTAGATTTTCTAAGGAGGTTTATATACGAGCACGTGATTATTGACTTCTTGAAAAGTAGTTGAAACGATACCATTTAAGGTAAAGTATGTATTAGCGAGTACTGTTTAAAGATTTTCAGTTTTTCACGAGCAAGCCGAGTAAGCTTGAGTTTTACGAAAGATAAAGATAAGCAGGCATGTTTTAATGTGGTTTTCTGAGACTTTTATTGACTACATGACTGAGATATTGAGCTCGAGGCTATATGGTACCGTGTGCACACAAGTTATATTTCGTTGTTGACGTTGAGTGTACTTCGTGACAACGATGCTGTCAGGAGTGCTGGGTGGGCCTCACTACGACAAAGACGATGGGAGTGCTGGGCGGGCCCCACTACATTGTAGAGCTAGTAAACTAGGCGTGCCATACACAACGTTGATTTGTCATGTTAGTTAAAATGTTTTATATACTTGATATGCCTTGCTAGATTTTAATGACGTACTTGCGGAACATTTAAGAAAGCTTTTAGCATTACACGTTTATGTTTAATGCTTTGATTGAACAGATTATACGTTTAAAGGTCTATCACATGTTCTGATTTGCAGATTTACAGTTTTAAATTTAGTCACTCACTAGGCTTCGTAGCTCACTCTTTCAAATTGTTTTCCCACTTTTCAGGTAGAGATCGAGCTCCCGGTGCCTGATAACTGCCAAAGTCTGTTTTCTCCTAAAAGCTTCCAGATTAAGCTTCATACGTGGGTGGAGTTGTACATTGTGTCTGTTTATATTGTAAATGTCTTTGTAAGAACTGGATAGTTTATGGTTGTGTAAGCACTAGATGTAGTGGTTGTGTAAACCCCAGTTGGATATGTTTTTGGTTGTGATATCTCTATCAGGTTATTTTCCAAACCGAGTTATGTCAAGACTATACTTCATGTGTGTCTAAAGGTTTTCAGGGATTCCGCTGTGTTGTGTTACATGTAAAGTATTTTATATCTAAGATTAATATGTTTATCAGGTTCAACGATTCAGCAGGGTCAATAGGTATCGTTAGAGGAGGACGATGTCTGTTGGCTTCACGCCATCTCTCTGACTAAGTTAGCAGGTATCTGGGAAAGGGTGTGGCAGATAAAGCTTCCTGAGGGCAAGATAGAAGATGTTCTCGTGCAAGTGGACAAGTTTATCTTCCCGACAGACTTTTTCATATTGGATTACGAAGCCGATAGAGAAATCCCTATCATCCTGGGTCGACCATTTCTCGCCACAGGGCGAGCGCTGATCGATGTGCAGAAAGGAGAACTGACCATCAGGGTCGACAATCAAAAGGTAAAATTCAATGTACTCAATGTGTTGAAGTACACAGGTGATATAGAAAACTGCCAATATATCGAGGAACTACGGGAAGGACATTGGCACGAACCCCTGGAGGAGCTGGAGGAAGAAAATTGTGAAATCGGTGCAATAGTGGAGGAGGACTACACTGCATTTTATGTGGAAGCAAATTTTGAAACACTCAAGTTGTCTGAACGAACTTCACAGCAGATTAAGCCATCTCTGAAAGAACCACCTGTGCTAGAGTTAAAGTCGTTGCCCATGCACCTTAAGTATGCTTACTTAGGAAGTAACGACACGTTACCGGTTATCATTTCCGCATCGCTGAGTAAGGAAAAAGAAGATGCGCTTATACAGATCCTAAAGAGTAACGCAAAGGCCTTAGGATGGACCTTGGCAGACATTCGAGGAATCAGTCCTTCATATTGTATGCACAAGATTCGTCTGGAAGAAGGAAAGACTGGATCCGTAGAAAGGCAACGTCGCTTGAACCCTGCCATGAGGGAGGTTGTGAAGAAGGAAATAGTAAAGTGGTTGGACGCCGGTGTCATCTACCCAATATCTGATAGTAGCTGGGTGAGCCCAGTGCAGTGTGTTTCGAAGAAAGAGGGGGTGACAGTTATCACTAATGACAAGAATGAATTGATTCCCACAAGGATGACTACGGGGTGGAGAATTTGTATGGATTATCGCAAGCTGAATTTGGCCACTAAAAAGGACCATTTCCCACTCCCGTTTATTAATCAGATGTTAGAAAGACTTGCAGGGAATGCATTTTTTTGCTTTTTTTATGGCTATTCAAGGTATAACCAAATAGCAATTGCATCAGAGGACCAAGACAAGATAACTTTTATGTGCCCATTTGGTACGTTCGCATTCCGACGCATGCCATTTGGGCTCTGCAATCCACTAGGCATTTCTCAACGATGCATGATGGCAATATTTTTAGATTACTTGGAGGAGTCAGTTGAGGTATTCATGGATGATTTCTCAGTCTTCGGCAATAACTATGACTCCTATTTATCTAACCTTGAAAAGGTCTTGAAGAGATGTGTGGCAACGAATCTTGTTTTGAACTGGGAAAAATGCCACTTTATGGTGGAAGAAGGTATAGTTCTAGGTCACAAAATCTCTAAAGCAGGATTGGAAGATGAGCAAGCAAAGATCGATGCAATTTCCAAGTTATCCCCACCAGTGAACGTAAAAACACTTAGGAGCTTCCTGGGACACGCTGGGTTTTATAGAAGATTTATTTGCAACTTCTCCTAGATCGCAAGGCCCTTGAGTGCACTCCTTGAAGCTGACCGAGAATATAACTTTGATGATGCGTGCACCAAAGCATTCAACACATTAAAAGATGCGCTTGTCTCTGCACCCATTTTGATTGCGCCAGATTGGACGCAACCATTTGCGTTAATGTGCGATGCCAGCGAATATGCTGTGGGTGCAGTATTAAGTCAATGCAAGGACAAGGTATTGCATCCAACTTATTATGCAAGTAAAACATTGAACGATGCATAGGAAAACTATACAACCACAGAGAAGGAAATGCTCGCAGTGGTATTTGTACTTGAGAAATTTCGACAATACTTAATCGGAACAACCGTTGTGGTGTATATGGATCACTCTACGATCAAGTATTTGATGACAAAGAAGGATGCAAAACCAAGGCTTATACGGTGGGTGTTGCTACTGCAAGAATTTGACCTAGAGATTAAAGACCGGAAGAGCACCGAGAACCAAGTCGCAGATCATTTGTCAAGATTGGAGAATTGCGAGGTTGAAGGTAAATAAAAAGATATTGAAGAAAGATTCCCTGATGAGCTGCTGATGGCAATGGGCATTAATGTTCCCTGGTATGCGGACATCGTGAACTTCATCATTTGCGGTCAAATACCAGATGACTATTCTTACCAGCAGAAGAAAAAGCTAAGACATGATGCCAAATTCTATTTCTGGGATGACCCATTCCTATATCGACAAGGACTTGATCATATATTACGTCGATGCGTGCCTGAGCATGAAGTCAAGCACATTCTAGAGCTTTGTCATGAGTCCCTGTATGGAGGACATTTTGGGGGGCAATGGACTACCGCAAAGGTTTTACAATGTGGCTATTTCTGGTCAATGTTGTTCAAGGATGCCCAAGCCCACATTGTGCAATGCGACAGATGTCAGAGAACGGGAAATATCTAAAAAAGAAATGAAATTCGATTGACATCAATCTTAAAAGTGGAATTATTTGATGTTTGGGGAATTGACTTCATGGGCCCGTTTCCACCATCAGAAGGTCATCACTATATCCTGGTTGCGGTTGATTATGTATCAAAATGGGTTGAGGCTATCGCATGTGCCAAGAATGATGCGGCCACAATGGCGAAGTTTCTGAAGAAGAACATTTTTGCTCGATATGGGACGCCACGAGCCTTAATCAGCGATGAGGGCTCTCACTTTATCAACCGCATAATTGCCAACCTGTTGACTAAATTTAATGTCAGCCATCGAGTTGCAACTGCTTATCACCCACAGAATAATGGACAGGCAGAGATTTCTAATAGAGAGATCAAAACCATCTTGGAGAAGGTAGTCAATACTTCAAGGAAGGATTGGTCACCCAAGCTTGATGAAGCACTGTGGGCTTACAGGACTGCCTACAAAACACCAATTAGCATGTCTCCATATGCCTTAGTCTTTGGAAAAGCTTGTCATCTGCCGCTCGAATTGAAACATAAGGCAATGTGGGCATGTAAGAAGCTGAAGTTTGATTTAGCAACTGCAGGGAAAGTTCGGAAGCTGCAATTAAATCAGCTGGTCGAATGGCGAAGGGACGCTTATGAAAATGCCAAGATCTATAAGGAGAAAACCAAGAAGTGGCATGACGATCGCATAAACGATCGGACATTCCCCGAAGGTCAACAGGTATTATTATTTAACGCTCGTTTGCGATTATTCCCAGGAAAGTTGAAGTCTCGCTAGTCTGGACCGTTCAAAATCAAGACTATCTTTCCTCATGAGGCAGTGGAACTAACAACTTTAGACGGGAACAATGCGTTTAAAGTCAATGGTCAATGAATTAAGCCTTACTACGGAGGCGACTTTGAGCGACGCATGGACACCATTGACTTGGGCAAGCAAGATTAAACCGCCTACGGAGGGAAGCGATTGCGGTAATTCTAAGCACTTCTTTCAATCAACATCCCTATCTATGTTTACTTGCTTTCTTTACAGTTTCCTTTTACTACTTTCTAAATCATGTATTTATGCTTTTTAGAATTAGCCTTTATTGCTTTATGTAATTCTCTTCGCTTTAATTTTTCATGTCATGTTTAAATCGTTGAGTTTGTATACATTAGTAGCATTGTTCTTTAATTTTTGTGAATGATTGGATGAAATATTAAACACCGCAACGTCTTTTCGACTTGCGTTTCTGATGAATTAAACAGAAAATTAAAAACTGGTATGTAATGCGATGATGGGTGCATAGTGTGTTAACAAGAGACACCTTGCAGCCATTACACTCAAATGCATTGAGTTGAGGGGTGTGTTGCACTCGTATGTGTTCTTTGCCCGTCCTTAGCTAAATGCACTATGCTGAGGTATCCTCCAGAAAGGTGTTTAGTTAAGGGGAGTGTTGCGGGGGTGTATGCATTGTTGCCTGTCCTCAACAAAAATGTACTTGCATTAATAGAAGCACAGTGTTAATTTTTTATCATGCACACGTCTGAATCGAATTCAAACAATGACATCTCAATTTTTTTATTCTTGTATAGGCACAAATTTTTGTATTGCGTTAATTTTTAATTATTTGTATACTTTGTTAATATTCAATACAATGAGTACATATTCACTCCATTTTTGCCTGTGCCTTTTTCTTTATCATCCTTTGTCAATATTTGCGATATTCTCAATCTTTTACTTTTGTGTTCTTCATTGCGTTGCTATGATGTAATATATGTTTGTACTTAGAAACATTTCCCATACTAAGTAACACTTAGTTAATTCTTAGTTTAGCAGTACTTTACCTTTTATCTTTCAAAGTTTTGCTCAAACCTTCTTTTTGAAATTTTCTTCTAAGTGTTTGTCTAGTCTATCCAAACAAGGCAATGAGGACCTTGCTCATCTTTACATTTGGGGGTGGGGAAGGTCTGAGCAGATGAGATCAACAATATGCAGTATTTAAGAAAAATGCAATATTTAAGAAAAATGCATCCATTTTCTGTCTAATTAAATGAAAAAAAACCATACAAATCTCCAATGTCAGCGCAAGGGAAACCCTTAAAATGTTCCCAACCTGATAAGAGTTTAGTTGTGAAAGAAGCCTGCTCGTAGTTGGATGTTCGTATGACACCCGTAGGAGCAAGTCAAAACGAAGGTGGGTTTCCAAGAACAACGCAATATGAAATAGAAAAAGAAAAGAAAAATAAATGCGAGAGAAAACTCCTCTGAATATCATGAGTTAAAGTTGAAATTGGCACACAACCGTAGTTGGATGTTCACATGACACCCGTGGGGACAAGCCAAAACAAAGAGTGTAACCACGACCAACAATCTCTAAATAAATGATGCAAACATTTTGACCACCGCATATAGATACATCGAGTTGTTTTGACAAAGAAGAGAAAAACATTCTATTTTGAAAAATTAGAAAAGCATTTTTTAGCAGAAATTTGTTATATAGAAGAATAAAGTAGGGCTTTGTTAAGAATTAACAAGAAGGAAATTGCGATGTCAAGTAATGTGCCTAAGTGTAACATTCGAAGCAACCAATTGTCACAAAAATATAGGATAGGAATTGAGCATGATTGCCTAAGTAGAAGATATGCTTGAGGACAAGCATATATCTAAATTTGGGGGTGTGATAACTTGTAGAAATACAAGTTATTTATACTGCCTTATCTAGATATTGCGGCCAAAAGATAGTGAATATGCGTCGATTGTATGAAAATTAGCTCAGAATTACAATAATTATAAATTATCGCAATTACACCCACTAACATCTTTAAGATGGAAGAAAAGGAGATTTTACTCTGTTTTGCAGGAAACTGAGTCACCGCTTGCGCTCAAGGCTCAAGAAGAACTGATCAACGTATCTCTGTCACAATGCGCCTGTCAATCCACAATGAAGAGACAATTAATGCAATGACGGCGCAATGCGACAGTCGATCCAGAGCTGACTTTCAACCGCATGCGGTAATAAAAACAACACCGCATGCGAACTCACAATCGAAAGATGCAGCTGAGCAATGCAAAAGCGGAGGATTGAGACACATGTACAACTAACGGTTATGCAAAATTGACGGTCTGATTGCATAACAGAAGGAATTATATCCCTCCATCTTCGGAATTTTCATAACAACAAGTGGGGACCACAAGGCCAGAGTCAAAGTTCCTCACCTATAAATACCCCATAGATTTTAGAAAAAAGAATATGCTATTGGATACGGGGCTAATTGTTGCTAAAGTGTTGAGAAAAAAGGCTAAGCTGGGTGCTTAACTGAAGAAATCCGGGAAGAAGACGAGACAAGGCCGAGAGGTGAGTCTCAGTTCTATTCTGCCGAATACCCGCCGAGAAGCTCTATGCTGAGAACCCTGTTACCGGTTGAGCAAGCCTGAGAGGGAAGCTCATCCATCCATCTGATCCATCCAATCTGGCAAGCAGATCTCCACCTGAATCAGTGCCACGACGTTGGCGCTTGTTTGTTTTCGTTCTATCTCTTTTCATCATTGTATTTCACTTTCTTTATCTTTTCATTCACACACCATGTATCAATCACTTAATAGACATATTAAATGTTTTGATTGCTTTCATATTCCATTTTCTTTCTACTTCCGTTCCTCCGTGAATCACTTTCTCCATGATGTCTTCTTAATCCCCTGGTAGTTAATATGAATTAAACGAGTACTTAACTTGTGTTAAAGAGATAACTGCGTTTAGCTAAAGCATGCTAGACGACATCTTCACCTGTGAGAGAAGAAGTGAAGATGCCATTCTGATCTATCGAGAGAAGGTTAGAAGAATGTGTTAACTAAAGCGAGTAGTACTTCCAGACATGGAAGCAACCTTGCGTTCATTACGTTCGTCTCTGATTCACCACAGACATGTGGGAGTGTGGTCGATCACTGAAAGGTGTACACCAAGAGAAAAGCGAAACCGTACTTATAACTTCAACGCAATTAAGAAACTTGCACTGTTTATATTAGTTATCTTCCTCTTTCTGTGTTGTACATAAGACTTGCCGCCGCATTCCATGCTCTTTGCATGACCTTCACAGCCAGCCTGGACCCCAACATCTTGTATCATGAATCCTGTATCTTGTATCATCTAGCTTAGGTTTACTGTACTTATTTTATTATCGCATTTTATTGCTTTCCTTTACTTTACCACAATTTTATATACTTATACAAAACACTCTTTAAAGATTGAAAAACCTGGTCGCATATACCACGAACATACCACAATAACCTCAAACAGTCCCTTTGTTCGACCTCAGATCACACTGAGAAACTTGCGGTGGAATTACACTTGGTTCCAACGTAAGGAAACTTGTGACAACGCAAGGCATACTACAAGAATATTCATAAGTAATGCATATCTAGAAGTAGTATCGCATATTTGTCCACATGCTTAAAGATATGAATTTTAAATGACACGTTGGCAGTGGAGTTGTTATTTTCAAAAGTTTTTTTTTTTAAGGAAGTGACCGCGATGTGATGAACGCAATTCTCCGAGATCGCTGCCACCCCCAAACTTAGAGGGTGGCAGCGTTCTCACTGCAAGCTAAAAACAAACTCAACAGAATGTGATACCAAATGTTTGAGCAAGGGTTTGCACACAATAAAACTATAGACTTTCACAATTTAAAGAAGCTATTAAAAGTATGGAGACCCTTGTGATATTAGTTAGAGGATGTGGTGAATTATTTGTACCATTATAGATGCATCGCAAAGAATTGCAATCAGACAAAGAGAATTTCAAGAGGATAAGGCATAAAAGATAACAAGAACAAAACCTTAAGTAGAACAACACATGCGACAATGCGTTGGAATTCATGCGATTGAAGCCATGCGTTGAGGGATGTGAAGGATTCTTCCGTTGTAACTACGCACCGAGGAGAGTTATTATCGCACCTACAAGGAGTAAACGCACCACAACCAAGTAAGCAGCCGCATATCCAAAAGAACAATAAATAAAACAATAAACTAAACTAAGAAAGCAACGTAAAGATAGAGTAGAAAGACGTCCCTGGAGAAAGTGGAGTGTTGTCACCGCAAGGAGTCTCCCATGTAGGAGATGGCTCTCAACTGCTTGGATCAAGGGGCTCGCTCTGACCATTGGAGCTTCCAGCAATTGTTGGGCGCATGATGGTTGACATGCGTCTAACTACTTTCAGCTCATGCGACGGATAGGCTTCCTATCTCGAGGTCAATATTTTACTTTCAACGCATCGCCTATACTTCAAATATTGTTTGTAGCTTGGTTGCACAATCTACAATACGCATAAGATTGAAAGGGTGCCTGCGAAAACACAAAACTTCACAAAACATTAGCTGCCAAGTCCCTAGCAACGGCGCCAAAAACTTGTTGATTGGGAGGAAAATTATTATCATGGACGGATGGGGTTGTATATGTAATCATGCGTTAGACATGACTTAAGCTATGTGTTTACACCCATGCTTCTAAAGTCATGTGTCGGAATGAAAATGCATTAATCTAGTATGTAATGACCACACGTTCCTATCACAAGTTTTCTTACGCTCGCGCCAAGTATAACGCAAATGCAAGTTTCTCGGGTAATCCGAGGTCGAACACAGGGACTTGTCACTCAATAATGCTTGTTAAGCAATGCGTTTGAGGTGATGAAAAGAAAAATAAAAAGAAGAAGTTTAATGGATTTACATACTACTTCTACTTCTAACTAAGCAAATTGAGAAACTGAAGACAGGTAGATACACAACAACCATTAATGCATAGTAATGTTTATTATCTTAAATCGCCCATGTAATCCCAGCTCATTGCACTAACGCATCACACACCTCTCGGTGGTCAGCCGCATGACTATATCTCTATAGTGCATGACTGTGTCGAGCATAAGATTGTGCCTATCTCTAGGAACAATGCGAAATTTGCTTTATTTCGTTGCATCTCTTACCTTCTCAGGCAGTTAGATGCGGCTATTTAACTTATAGACAAACATTGCAACATCCCATAGACAAGCGTTGCTACAGCCTTTCACCAAGAAAAGAGGATTAACTCACTATACTCGCACAATGCTCACCTCTCGATGGGTTGCTACATTTATCCTAACTCTAGGCTACACAATTAAGTATGCGGTCACCTTTGATAAATAAATGTTGAAGATAAACTATGATAGAGATGAAGATGATGAAGAAGACGGCAATGAAGGAATCAAGATTTGCATTGATCACAAAATGTCTTAATATCTTAAGCTAAAATGTAATACAATACAGAGATTAGAAGAGAAATGAAGGACTTTGCGTCAAGGCTGTTGGTGGTGCCATGGATGAATGGTGGAGATGTCTCTCTCGAGCTCTATCTCCAGCGAAAGCTCTGGTCGTCACTCGGTCTGGTTTGTGGAGATGAAGAATTCTCACTGAAAATCTCGTTCAAGCTCTCATCTGTGATCGCAAACCTCTGCCTTAAGGAAGAAGTTCAGATGTCTTGAAATGAAGCTCCAAATGCTTATTTATAGAATTTAAATGCCGACAGCTATCATGATTGCATTATGGCTCACTGATGCTTTTGTCGCAGTATGGGCAATGTCACATCGTCTTATCTTGTTGATACTTCCAAGGTATGCATCCAAGCTTGATTCAGCTAAAGCATCAATGCGTTCTACCCATCTTGCGATCGTCCTTCTATTATGGTTGTCACTCCGTGGCCCCAATTCCCAATTGATCGCTGCATTCGCTTGATCATCGCAACTTTCATACAATGGACGCATGCGATCACCGCAACTTTCAGCGTATGCGTTTGTCTTTGCGATCGCCTGGCTTCAGCGCATGCGTTTGTCTGTGATTGCTACAAAAATAGACACTTTGGCATGGAGTAACGCATAATATTAGGGTCAGTGAGGATTTAGGTGCTAATTGATTCTAAATAAAACGTTTATAATAACTTGCATTTCTGCCAATTATCACTAATGCAGGAAATGAATGCAAACGCGAAAACCAGACCACCGCATAGACGACTGCATGTGGAAAAAGACTCCATCGCAAAGGCAAACGCATCAATCAATGCATGGATGTTGCAGTAATCAGCCGTATGCGTCCATCGATGGGAGTTGCGCTCGTCAAGCAATTGCGGTCATCATGTAGAGTTGCAGTATTAAGCGAATGTGGCCATTGAATGATTGTGGCTACGCGACAATGGAAACTAATGGGATCAATGCAAGGTAGGTGGAATGAACGTATCAACGCATCTACCTCGAGAAAATCCAAAAGATGATTTTGACATTTCACCTACCACGCCGTTAGTGGCAGAGGTTCAGAAAAGGACTAACGCGCCAAACGTCAGACTCAGAGCAGTCCAATTAATGTTGTCGGTGACCCAAGCTCTATAAATAGAAGTCGACGAGTTGAAATACAAGTGATCCGGAGATTATCCTTCAAACCGGGGATTTTTCCCGCGATCCAGACAAAATGTGTAAGAAAATGCTAGAGAGTTCTTCACCTCCTTCATTCATTCTGAGTGACAACCGGAGCCTTCGAATAGCTCTAAAGGGGTGTTGGGCATAACATAAAACAAGATAATCGCCAACAATGAACTTTCTAGGTCATGTTAGCTTAGTTCTTCTTAACCCATTCGACTAGTTTAGTTACTCATGCATGCTAAGAGAGTGAACAGATGTAGAATAAGAACTTTCATTGTATAGATATAAAGATGAAGTACAAAATAACAATGCAATTATAGAAAAAAGGGCCTGGTAGCAATCTCTTGCTGCCCAGGCTTTTACACTATTTTTCTACTCGTGTTCAAAAGATAATCTCGCTCTCGCGAGAGTCGGCCCGCTCTCTGCTTCTACGCCTCAAGGTTCTCTCTCGAGTTGCCCTGAGCGATTTCTGGCGTCTTTACTCTTCTCTTGCTCTGCCTTAAAATAAAAAGGAAAAACTATGGACGAGGACGAGCTGAGCTCTTAAATTCGTAAACAGGTGAACTCGTTAACAGCTGAACCCCTTTTCTGAAGGATGCCTCCAGTATTTATAGAACTTTCAGGGTGAAAGATGGATTCTCTCTCATGATTGCGCAGATGGGAGGGCTTTAATTCCTGACTGATGCGCTGAATATTTGTCACCGAAAAGCAAAATGTACTTGTTCGTTAGCGGCTGTCAACTTAATTCGGATTCGACTGTCATCAGCTTTCTGTCCCATCGTGATTAATTATGCCTTTCACCCAGATGCGCCCACCATGTTGCACCAACCAAGTTGCGACAATCCTTCTTGGGAAAATGTTTGTGAACACAATCACCGCAAAGCCTTACGATAATGCTGCGTTCGACCAATGATTTCCTATGATCGTAATCTGCACCTTGCGTCAACGTATATTCTACATGAAAACACAAAAATCAACTGTTCCTATGTGTTGAATGCATGCGGCCGCAATATAATAAACTTAATGCTTTTTGGACGCAATTTAACATATTTTATCAACGCAAGCCAACATTGTTTAAGAACTTAGCACTATGATAACGTGCATTTCTGCCCGTTATCACTGATCTTATATGTATTTGTTGGACTGATCTTATATGTATTTGTTGGGCTAATCTTATATGTATATATTTATAAATCTTAAATCTTATGTCTTATATTTTTTTTTATTTGTTTGGGCTGATTTAAACTTAGAAATATATGTATTTGTTGGGCTGATCTTATATGTATATGTTTATAAATCTTAAATCTTAGATCTTTTTTTTTTTTTAATTTGTTTGAGCTGATTTAAATATAGTTTATGAATATTAGATTTAGGCTGATTCAAATGTATAACATTTAGATCTTATATGTTAAACTTGAAATTGGATTTTGTTGGGTTGACATATTAACATGTTTTTTTGTCAACTATAACAGTTGAAAAAATCATAATAAATATGTCGATGCGTCCTGAAGATTTAGTTATTCTTGAACCTAGAAATGATGAAGATAGTGATATTGACATTGAAGTTGATGAATTATTTGGAAACGATAGTAGTGGGGAACATGATCTTAAGTTGGTACCTCGGAAATGTTCACCCAAATAGATTGGGAAATGACAAATTCAACTTGTGAGCTAGGGTCTACTTTGGAAGAAAGGAATTTAGGTGTAGATAACTGTAGTTTAGTACAAAAAGGAATGTTGTTTAATACCAAAGAAGATTTATAGCTTGCTATAAAAAAATATTGTGTGACAGAACACTACGAAATTATTGTAGTGGAATCAAATCAGGATCTTTGGTATGTTAAATGTAAATCATGGAGTGACGGTTGTACTTGGAGGTTAGGGGCATGTCCGCGTAAAACTCATGGGATATTCGAAATCACCAAACTTCAAGGAGAACACTCAAATTTGTTTTCAGAATTGACACAGGATCATTCACAGCTTGATTCAAATTTCATGAGTAACGAAATTCAAATTTTGGTTAGAGGTGATCCTGGAGTAGCTGTGTCCTTACTCCAAGAAACCATTAAAAAACAATATGGCTATAATGTCAATTATAGATGGGTCTGGAAAGTCAAGGGAAAAGCATTGATTGTTGTGTTTGGTGATTGGGAGAAATCATATTCGGAGCTTTCGTATTGGTTGAGTGCTCTTGTTCATTACAATCTAGGAACACGAACAGATTGGTTTTTCCTTCCCTCTGATGTGCTAGGTACGACTATTTTTGGACGAGTTTTTTGGTCTTTTGGTCTTGCAAGAGAAGGTTTCAACCATTGTAGGCCATTAATTCAAATTGATGGAACTCATCTCTATGGAAAGTATAAGGGAAAATTATTGACAGGCTTATCTATTGATGCAAATGGACATATATTTCTCCTTGCTTTTGCTATCGTCGAAGGTGATAATTCATCTAGTTGGTCATGGTCTTTGTGGGCATTGCGTGAATATGTTACCCAAAAAGAGGGTATTTGCTTGATTTCTGATATACATAAGGGCATTCTTGCTGCAGTTAATAAGGAAGAAATTGGTTGGAGTGAACCCAGAGCGTACCATCGATATTGTCTTTGTCATGTTGCCAATAATTTCAAGACGAAATACAAATCAAAGCAACTAAAAAATTTGGTGTTTAAGGCCGAAAATCAACACCAAAGGCGTAAGTTCATTCGGTGCATGAAAGAATTGAAACAATTGCACCCTGAATGTCTTGAATTTTTTTCAGACATTGACTTGGAAAAATGGACATAGTCACACGACAGTGTGTACTGCTATGGGTGGATGACAAGCAATGCAGCTGAATGCATGAACGGTGTTTTCAAAGGTGCTAGAATGTTACCAATTACTTCTTTGGTTAGGCTAACATTCTATTGCACAATACTGTATTTTGAATGCCGGAGACAAGAAATCAGTGAAGCACTTGATCGTGGGGACATATATACAGAATATGCCCTAAAAAAAGTTAAGAGGTGGGAAAAATGAGCATCTGCACATACGGTGACATCCATTGACAGGGAAAGTCAAACTTTTGAAGTACAAACTGGCATAAGTATGATTTTTCCCTATAAAGGACAGCACACCTAAGTTTTGAGCTTGAAAGAAGGAACATGTTCTTGCAATAAGTGGCAATCATTCAAGATTCCATGCTCTCATGTAATTACAGTTTGTAATTACATGCGTATGACATACCTACCACTTATTGATGAATGCTACAAATTGTCCAATTTCAAGCGTTGTTATGAAGGCCGCTTCCATCCAATTCAACACCCAGATTATTGGCCAGAATTATCATTTACAGAAGTTCATCCAAATGCGGACTTACTAAGAGAACAAGGTCAGCCAAAAAGTACGTGCATTCATAATGAAATGGATTGGAGAGAAGCAAGCCAAAAAGTGCGATGTACAATTTGCAAGAAAGAAGGACATAACAGACGTACTTGTCCACAACGTACACTGGGTGCTTCGTCGTCTACGGGTCATTAGGTGTATTTTTTTTACGTGTATATTTTATGTACTTGTATTCTTTATGTACTTATATTTTTCATGTAATTTATGTTTTATGTAATTGTATTCTTTATGTATTTATATTTTTCATGTAATTGTATATTTTATGTACTTGTATTATTTATGTACTTATAATGAATTTATGTAATAAATTTATTTTATGTAATTGTATATTTTTATGTACTTTTTATGTATCTTTTATGTCATGGATTTTATTATGAAATGTAATTTGAACTTCTTAGGTAATGGAGTCTGGTCCTTCTAATCCTATACAATTATACCAACAAAATACGCATCATTCACAAACAATATGGGATAGTTCTTCCACTATAGTGTTGAGTTGTCGGAGAAGGGAGGTGATTGCACAACATTCTATCCTCTTTGATCACTGCATTATTCCATATGTTCAGCAAGCAGGTTTTCTTAGGGTTGAATAAATTGGTTTTATCCAGCTTGATTGGCACCTTATTACTGCTCTAGTTGAGCGTTGGAGATCAGAAACCCACACATTTCACCTACCTTGTAGGGAACGTACGATTACGCTGAAGGATATTGCCATACAATTTGGGTTACGAGTGGATGGGCAATGATAACGGGCAGAAATGCACGTTATTACAGTGCAAAGTTATAGAACAATGCAGGATTCTGATGGTAAAAATATATAATATTGCGTCCAAAAGCATTAAGTTCAAAAAATTGCGATCGCATGCGCCCATCGCATTAAAATAGCTAACTTATGTATTTTTGTGCAGAAAATGCATTGGCGCCAGGCAGAAATGCGAGTGAACAGATGTAGAATCTAGACTCGAGAGAGCAAGATTAGATCTGTATAAGCAAGAGATAGAGACTTAGAGATAAGCTCTGTTTGCCAACATGCATCACATGCACCCTAGAGATAGGTTATGGTAGTATGCAGTCGCCTTGTATGTGTGTGTGTCAATCGTCATCGCATAGACAAGAATAGAGGCTTATGTGTAAGTCCTATAGACATCATCGCATATATCGCATGCATTCTAAAACTAGAAGCCATAGCATTTGCATTTAGAGATGATTTGCTGTTGTATGTATGTAGCATGACCGTATAACATGAACGCAATCCTAGGGAGTGTTAGCTAAACCCCTTCTCAACCCGTTCCCCCGCATACTCAACGCATCTTTCATATTATTAACTCTTTTCTAAACTCCGCCGCATACACTTTATACTGTAAACAACAAACCAACCAACCCCTTGATTTATTTGTTACCGCAAAGTGATCTAAAAATTACCATCGCATACTATTTTTCTTAATCCCTGAGTTCGACCCTGGGCTTACCAGGCAACTCAGTAGGATTTATACCTAGATCTTGCCGAGAAAACTTGCATGCACAATGCATTTTTCACCATACCATTCTTTACCATTATTTCATCGCATAACAACATGCATCAAATTTTTGGCGCCGTTGCCGGGGACTTCGGCAATACATTGTGCTAGGTAATTTTTTTATTTTCTTTGCAGCTTTCAATCTCTGGCGAATTATGACCCAGAGATTTGAAAGAACATTCCGATGAAGATTGAGAGACAGCCGCCAACAACAACAACAAGAGAAAGATAACATGGCGGAACAACCAGGAAATGGAGCACCAAATGAAAATAATATCATGGTGAATCCCATCCTATTGGCGAACGACTGCAATAGGCCCATTCGAGACTATGCGTTGCCCAACCTCTATGATTTCTCCCCAGGAATCATGAGGCCCGTTCTTGAAGGATCGAGGTTCGAAATGAAACCGGTGATGCTGTAGATGATCCAAACTGCCGGACAGTTTGGTCATAGGCATGGCGAGGAACCGCACGCCCACCTCCAGAGTTTCATTGAGATCTGCAACACTTTTATGTTCCCAAACATCTCCGCTGAAGAGGTTCGATTAACATTGTTTCCATTTTCGTTGTGTGACCAGGCACGAAAATGGGCTTATTCTCTTGAACCAGGGGAGATTACATCATGGGAGCAAGTAGTTGAGAAGTTTATGAAGAAGTACTTCCCTCCGACGGAGAATGCCAGAAGAAGGAAGTTGATCACCAATTTTGAACAGGATACTGACGAATCGCTCAGTGACGCTTGGGCGAGGTTTAAGAGGCTGGTAAGAGATTGCCCGCACAACGGCTTACCAGACTGCTTACAGATGGAGATTTTCTACCACGGATTAAACCCTGCATCGCAGACGGCTGCCAATGCGGCAACAACTGGAGGTCTGCTGGATAAAACTTATGATGAGGCCAAGAATATCCTTGATCGCATTTCTGAAAATCATGAAGACTGTAGAGAAAGTGATCAAAGATTGAGAATCAAGGACATTGACGCGAATAATGGGGCTATCGCATCCCTTCAGAGTCAAATGACTGCGATGATGAACTTGATACAAGGAATCGCAATCAATAGTCCAACAATGCATAGTGGGCAAGTCAACATAATCAACCAGACGAACGCAATCACCCTACCGAGAGGTGATGTGCATGTGGCAGTTAAATAAAAGAATGTTGGAGGGGTTGCTAAGTTAATTCTACTCCTACTCCTATCTAACAGACAACGCAATGAGAATATGCATGAGAGGTAGAGATACGACAACACTCAACATGAAATAAATGAATGGGAAAATAGATAAAATGCGGAGATGTTTTCATTGCAACCCTTAAGAATGACCGCAAGGGCAACCTTAGTCAACGCAAACCATGCAATCATGCTACACACACGTGAACCTAACTCTAGAACGTATGCGTTGTATCTGCGATATTGCTGAGAAGCCTATGCCTGCCTAGACCTCTATAACCAGCTCACTAGCTCCTACGGCATGAGCATGGCTGCCACATAACCCCTTATCCTACTTCCTAGACGCATGCAAATCCATTCTGTAGGGTGCATACGCTGTGTGAAGCAAACGGAGCTTATCCCTAAGTTCCTCATTCTTGCCTATACGTTCCAATTCGCTCTTCTAAGTCCTATATTTGTGTTTTAGACTACTCTCCCAAGTATGTCTAAATGATGAATGATGTGCTCATAGGACAAGGTAACCGCATGAACTTTGCTGACCTAAGATTGTTACTATCCCTAATGAACAATGCATGCAATGCTTAATGCGACCAACCACTTACCCTCCCAGGCAGTTGATTGTTGCTGACTTCACTCATAGACAAGCAATGCGTTAGCCTATAGACAAGCGTTGCAGCAGCTTCACACTAAGCAAATAAGATTACTCACATACTCGCGCAACACACACCTCTCGGTGGGTTGCTACATGCTTCATATCCCTAATCCACATGACTAAGTATGCGATACCCAAGCGATCCCACTAAGTGTTGCAATGAAAGTAAAAATGCTAAGCAAGAAGATGGAGATAGAGTCGAAGGAAAAGAGAAATGCATTGAAAACAAATTGTATTAATTCCATAATCACAAAATGTCATACAATACAATATAAGAAAAGAAAGAAAAATGAAATGACCGGCTGGAAGCAAAGACTTGCTTCCAGTGGATGTGCGTCAAGGCTTCGGTGGTGCCATGGATGGGCGGAGGAGCTAACTCTCTTGAGATCTAGCTCCGGTCGAAGGCTCCGGTTGTCACTCAAAATGGATGAAGGAGGTGAAGAACTCTCAGCATCTTCTCATGAATTTTGTCTGGATCACAAGGATCCACCCTAGGCGAACCTCAGGCGAAAACCTTGGATAACTTGAATTTCAGCTCATCGGGTTCTATTTGGGTTGCCGACAGCATTAATTGAACTATTCTGAGTCTAACGTTCGGTGTGTTAGTCCTTTCTGAACCTCTGCCACTAACGGCGTGGTAGATGAAATGTTAGCATCATCTTTTGGTTTTTCTCGAGGTAGATGCGTTGATGCATCCATTCCACCAACCTTGCGTTGATCCCATTAGTATGCATTGTCGCGTAGCCGCAATCATTCAATGACCGCATTCGCTTAATACCGCAACTCTACATGATGACCACAATCGCTAGGCGAGCGCAACTCCCATGTGATAGACGCATACGGCTGATTACCGCAACATCCATGCGTTAATCGACTTGTTCGGCCTTGCGATGGAGTGTTTCTCCGCATGCGGTCGTCTATGCGGTGGTCCAATTTCCGCGTTTGCATCCATTTCCTGTTTTAGCTACAAAAATAAAACATTGAACGCATAATAATAGGTTAGCTGAGATTCAACATGCTGATCGACGCAAGCTCATTTTCTCGTGAATTCCTAACATGATTGACGCATATTCTTCCTAACAACCTTCATAATTTTAAGTAAAAGGCCTAAGATGACATACATTTCTTTGATTTATTAACATGATTTACTATCAACACAATAGGAAACCCATGTTGATTAGAGTTAAGTTGTGAAAGGCACTTAACCGTAGTTGGATGTCCGCATGACACACGTGGGAGCAAGCCAAAATGAAAGTAAGTCACCAGGATCAACGCATAAATAAATGACTGCAACTCCACTACCAAGTAGGCATGAGTTTAGTTTGAAAAAGAGCGCATTGCTCGTAGTTGGATGTTCGCATGATACACGTGGGGGCAAGCCAAAACGAAGGCAAAGCACTTGGATCAGCACAAGGTCAGAAAAAAAATAATGAAAAGAAATATGCAAGGATAAAATCATTTGGCACCCCAGTGGAAAATTTTCTTTTTGAAATAAATCATGCGATGTTCCGGAAGTTAGAAAAGTCTTTTTGAAGGTTAAGCTTGCAGTCCCTAGGTCTTAGAAATATTTTAAGAAGAGACTTGAATAAGACTGAAGGAAACTTTGGTACATAGGATTTGAACGAAGTATCCTTGAGAAATCTAGGAAAAGAACATTGCGGTTGACTTGCTAAAGGAATCTTTAGCTTATGCTTGAGGACAAACATTGTTTAAATTTGAGGGTGTGATAACGGGTAGAAATGCACGTTACCATTGTTCTAAGTTCTTAAGCAATGTTGGATTGCGTTGATAAAACATGTTAAATTGCGTCCATCAAGCATCAATTTCATAATATTGCGGTCGTATGCGTTCATTGCATGGAACAGTTGATTTTAGTGTTTTTATGCAGAGTTGACGCAATGCAAGAATTGCGATCATAGGAAATTATTGGTCGAGCACAATCGCAAGGCTTTGCGATGATTGTGTTCGTAAACATTCGTCCGAGAAGGATTGCCGCAACTTGGTTAGCACAACATGGTGGGCGCATGATAACTTATAGAAATACAAGTTATTTATGCTGTGTTATTTAGATTATGCGGCAAAAAGAAGGAAAAGTTGCGTCGATAGTATAAGAATTGGCTTAGAAATGCGAAAATTATAAAGTGTCACAAGCACACCCACTAACCTCATTGCGATGGCGAAATGGAATGTCCAAGTCTTTGTTTTGCAGGAAATAGGTCACCGCATGCGTTAATTGCTCAAGGAAAAAATGTACAACGCATCTACACAGCATGCGCCAATCAATCTAAAACGAAAAATGATCAACGCAAATGTAGCGCATGTGACAATCGATCATGGATTCAAGCGATCAACACATTTCCACCGCATGCGGTAATCAAAACAACTACACCGCATGCGACGATCGATCAAAGATGTGAAGAGTAATGCATTCGCGGGCGATTTTGACGTGTACAGCTTTCTGTTGTATGATTCTAATAGATTGATCGTGGAGCAGAGAGGACTTTTCCATTGCGCCATGGCAGGAATTATCAGAATTACATAGTGGGGCCACCAATACAAGAGCCAAGGACTTGTCTATAAATAGCTTCCTTGAATTCATTACAAAGGAGGCATGTCTGAAGAGACTTTATAGATAAAATCCGGGAGAACGACGAGACAAGGCTGAAAGGTGAGTCTCTGAGCAAGAAATTCTTTCCATTCTCGAAGAAGAAGCTCTGTGCAAGAGGTCACTTCTACCTGGGAAGCAAGCCTGAGAGGGAAGCTTTCTACTCCATCTCATCCACACGCCGACAAGCACAACGTCTCCGATTGGGATTTGTGTCAAGACATTGACACTCTTTCCGTATTTATTTCTATTCTTTCATTCATCTACTGTGTTCATCTTCTTTAATCTTTCATTCACAAATCATGTATCAAACACTGATCTTTAGATTTAAATATCATTATCGTCATCATTATCATCTCTCTATTCCTTTCCATACATTTATCATCCATTTTCTCCATTTTGTGTCCTTAATCCCCTGGGTAAAGGGGAAGGATTAAGCGAGTGAGTTAATCCTTGTTAAGGTAATCGGCTAAGTTTAGCTAAAGCATGCTCGATGGCATCTTCACCTATAAGAGTAAAAGTGAAGATATTATTTCACCCATCAAGAGAAGGTTGGAAGAATGCGTTAACTAAAGCGAGAAGTATTTCTAGAGATGGAAATAACCCTGTGTTCATTACGTTCATCCCTGTTTCACCATAGACGTATGGGAATGCAACCGATCACTGAAAGGTGTAAGCCAAGGGAAAGCAGAACCTCAGTTACGTCCTTAACAGGATTGACGAACTTGCGATGTCCTCTCCTTCAACTCATTCTTTTTCTAATTCATTCATAAGACTTGCCACCGCATTCATTAGATTCTTTTGTACAACTTCACAGCCAGCCCTCACCCTGTAACATAGTAGTTTAGACATTTATTTTATCATCGTAATTTACTTTAATGCATTTTATTTTCATTGCAATTTACATTTTCTGTGCAAACCAAATTCTTTATTCTTTATGATAAACTAGTCGCATTTACCACACTAGTATCGCATCTAAACAACAACAATCCCTGTGTTCGACCTCAGGTCATTCTGAGAAACTTGCGTTGGAATTATACTTGGTTCTAGCATAAGAAAACTTGTGACACGTACTACATCATCGCATACTACGAAGCATATTACCATCAACGCATACACTTAGAACGTAGTATCGCAACAATATATTTATCGCAAAGTACTTGAGCGTATAGAGCATCATCATATTCATATTCATTCATAAGCAGCACAATAGATAAAGATAAATACAAATTTAAGATTACAAGTTTTTGGCATCGTTGCCGGGGACAAGAACTTCATTCATTCATTCATCATTAGTGCAAAATCGATATAGAATAAAATAATTTTATTAATTTTTTATATATTCAACAGCGCATCTGGGTGAAAAGCTAATTAATCGCGATGAGATAGAAAGTTGATGATAGTCGAATCCGAATTAAGTTGACAGTCGATAACGATCACAAGTACATTCAGCTTTTCGATGACAATTATTCGGCGCATCAGTCAGGAATTAAAGTCGTCCCATCTGTATAATCATGAGAGAGAAGACGCCGTTCACCTTGGATGTTCTATAAATACCAGAGGCATCCTTGAGAAAAGGGGTTGATCGGTTCACCATTTTTTGTTCGAAGTTTCATACGTCCTTGTTCATAGTTTTCTTTCATTTTAAGCGGACGAGAGAGAGAAGGTTGTGCCGATAGATCGTTCCGATAAGCTTGGGAGAGCCGAAATCTTCAAGGACAGAGAGAGGGCCGATGCCTGTGGAAGCGGGAACATCTTTAGAACTGAATAGAGATTATAGTGTAAAAGCCTCGGTCAGCAAGGAATTGCTACTGGGCTCTCTACCTTTAACTTCCATTATTATTTTGTACTCCACTCATTTATTGAAATGGAATCTAATTCTCTATATCGTTCACTCTCTGTTATTTACGCATGAGTAGCTAAATTAGTTGAATGGGTTGAGAAGCATTTAGCTAGCACAACTAGGGAATCTTCACTCTATACGATTTTCTTGTATTATGAATGCTTCATTCGTCCATTAGAGATACTCAGGAGGGTAGTCTAAGGATAGGATCTAGGCTTGGGAAGGTCAGGTTAGAATCTAAGCTCGAGAGAGTCAGATTCGAGAGAGTCAAATTAGAACCCATAAGAAAGAGATAGGAGCTTAAGAATAAGCATTGTTTGCCATTAATGCGTCGCATGCATCCTAGAGATAGGATATGATTGTATGCGGTCACCTTGCTTTTATGCATTTTGCATCATCGTATAGGACAAGAGTAGAGACTTAGGGATAAGCTCTATGGACACTTTTGCATTCAACACATGCATCCTAGACTTAGGAGCATCACATTTGCATTGAAAAATGACTTGCTGTGCATGGTTGTAGCATGATCGCATAGTCTGTCGCATTCCCAAGTAACGCTAGCTAAAGATCTTCTCAACTCGTTCATCACATACTCAGTGCATCTATCACACAACTGACTCTTCTCAAATCCACCGCATTTGTTTATTTTTCATCAACGCAATCAACAAAAAACCAATATTTAATTGAGTTACCGGTCATCGCAAGGTTTTCATAAAAATTACCATCTCAATCTATTTTCACAAGTCCCTGAGTTCGACCCTGGACTTACCAGGAAACTCAGTGGAATTTACACTTGGATTCCGCTGAGGAAACTTGAGTGCACAATGCAATTTCACCATCGCATATCATCCACATTTCCACTTCATAAAAATTACGCATCATGTACCGGATACACGAGTTTGCCACATGGAAATCGTGTACCCGGTACACAATTCCACTATCCCAATTTTGTCAATAGTTTCCCAAAACACTATTCTTAGAAAATGTTTCCATCCAACCCTATTTTTGTCATTATATTTTAAAAAAACATTATTTTTTTTTAAAAAAAATTCCTAGCTTAAACACTCTTATCAAAATAAATAAATAATGATGATAATAATAATAACTCTAATATCTCTTTTTTTTTTTATTCATATTCTAACATAGTGAGAAATTCAAATCTATGTTATGCTAGTCAATGATATATATTTTATTAACGGTTAAGTTGCACTCTCGTTGACAGTAACTTGATCAATTTTAACTCTTATAATAATGTGAGTTGAGCTTCTATTACAACAAAGACAACTAGACTTTGATATAAAGACAATAGATGTTTTAATTTTAGAGTGTTTAATTGTACTAGGAATAGTTAAGAGTGGTCTCAATTTTATAGTTTTTATGATTTAGTCATTGTGAAATTTCTTTTGTCTATCAATTACTATCTATGATCCTAGATATGTCCATGTTAAGAATTAAACTTGATTTGTGTATCAATTCAATTGCTTTCAAGGATGTAAAAACCATGATATATTGGCGATATTTCACCAATCTATCTTTCAGATTATAGTACCGATAGAGATATAGGAAGGTAAGATCGTTTTAATAGAGAATCATAAAAAAATCGTCCATATTATTGGTATTCATCGATATATCAATTGAGAGATATATCG
This sequence comes from Benincasa hispida, assembly GCF_027475165.1. Taxonomy (NCBI): domain Eukaryota; kingdom Viridiplantae; phylum Streptophyta; class Magnoliopsida; order Cucurbitales; family Cucurbitaceae; genus Benincasa; species Benincasa hispida. The sequence goes on along the minus strand of NC_143481.1, from coordinate 32,355,679 downwards.
CATATTGATATATGACATAAGAAAGGTGGACATATGTGAAAATTTCACGAAAACTAGATATACCATGACATATCGTGGATTTCATCCAAGTAATAGAATTTGATAGAAAACTACGCAATGGTAAATATATTTTAACCTCGTTTAACTTTTTACATTGAACTTTTGCAATATTTTCACCTCAAATTTAAATTGATGTGAGTCTTGCTTCTTTTACCATAAAAAAACCTTTGTTTTCAAGAAATAAAATTTCAATAAAAAAAAAACCACAAGAACTTATATTTTTACCTCATTTCAATATTTTGCCTTGAATGTTTACATCATTTCACGATTCACTTCAAAACTTGAATTGATGTAAATTTTGTTTCTTTTACCGTCCAAAGCTTTCATTTTCACTCAATAAAATTTGAAGTAAAAAGGAACATATAAATTAATCTCATGGTTATAGTCATGGGTGATAACTTGTAGAAATACAAGTTACTATAGCTCTTTATTTAGAATAATTAGGGAAATTTAGTAGAAAATGCATTAACTCAAGATAAAAATCATGTAAATGTATAAATTTTGCGTGTAAATGTATAAATTTTGCGTTCAAGCATTTATAAAACTTAATATCTTGCAAATTATAAATCTGACATCTTTAAACGCATGACTTTAATGAAAATAAGCAAAAACTAACAATGGAAACAAAGGCTATAGCCATTGGATGCACAAGGAGATCGAATTAACCTCATCTTGCATGCAAAGAAGAATCATGCGTTGAAAAGAAACATATAGAAAGGAAAACGACAAACGCATGGGTGGTGGCACGTCAAATCAAAGTGCAAGTTGGTAGCTAATTTGAGATGGTCACAGTAGAACCAATGAATTTGTGACGTAAAGAATCCAGTACAGCAGGACATGAAATTAAATGTGAAGGTATCAGATCATTATTAGAAAGAAGTTGAAGAACCTTCCTCTTGACGCCTATATATTGCCGATTCACATATTAAAGTTGTTAGACCTTTTGTCAAGAAATTGACTGAAAGTCTACCCAAATCTCTCCCCAATCCACTATTGTCTTTAACCTCTTGAGCTTCTCTTTGAGGGTTTCTTAGTGAATGCTCGGTTTTCATTGAAAAGGAAGAGAGCACCATTAACCTCCATTACAACCATAGTGATGAAAGAGTAGGTAAATATTCGCAACGGAATGATCGTGTCCCAATTTTACTTTTACATAGCATTTAACTAAATAGAGGACGAAAACTAGGATTCATAAATCTAATTAACCATGCAATTCTTAGAAATTTAGAGAGGAAGAAGGGATTATGAGTACTTACCCTTGAAGACCAAAATTCTTCACACAGTCCTCCAAGTTAATAACAAATCGAACTCTTTGAATTTTCCTTCAGACTGACGAACATAGAAACGCAAAAACACATACCACGAGGAATTCTCGATATTCTCAAAGTTGATAATTGATTGAGAGTTGTGTGGGCTTCAATAATTAATTTTGGACGGGAGAAGGATAGTTTTTCTTGAGAGTAATAATCTCACTAAAGGCTCTCTGTGTGATCTTCTGAAAAAAACTACAGGAAGAAGAAGATAACCAAATCCTCAAATCTCTCTACCTCCTATCCCACGTTAAATGAGAGAGAGTTATGGGAGTGTATTAATTAAATTAAAAACAATTTTAATTTGGTTATATATATATATATATGTTGGGTTTTATGTCCTAAACCTTGTGGTTTGTAAACATTAAACTTATTCTGAAAATTCAATAAGTTGTTATTGAATACATGAATTGCTTATTTCGTTTTAGAAATAAATCCAATAAATTAAAAAATCCATGACTATTACATGAATACTTGAACTTTATGTAGAGACCTAGAAGTGGATCAGTTTAAGTAAATAATCAAAATGATCTATAGTATATGAATAAGGCTGGGTGCCTTATTCTGGTAATATTATTGGATGCGGCCCACTCTGTAGTTGTTACAAGGAGTTGTAAAGTGTTACAGACGAAGTGATCCTGATTCGTACATGTAATGACATGAGGAATGGAGGCATCCTGTGAATGAGTTTACACAAGATCGGACCACGAAATAAGTCACTCTTACTTTATAACGTTGTTTACTGTTTAAGACTGAGTATTTCAAAGCGATGACCTAGTAACTTGGTCTTAATCCTGAGCTAGCTAAGAACTCCTGTTTATTCGGGATTATCCTTAGATTTGCATAAGTAAGGGTTGGCTCAGCAGCACCAGCTCAATAAACCTCTCATTTTCATGGTAAGACTGGGTAGATAGCTGGGGACATAGGGTGCAAGATGGAATTCACTCATGCCCACTTTCAAGGATAGTAGACAGGTTGTTCCTTTAAGTACTGACTCTGGGTCTTGAACAATGAGCCATGCCCTCTTATTGGCCCGAGAGGGACTCGGTTTGATGATCGGATCAAAAACCAATTGTTCATTAGATGATCAGTAGAACTTAAGGAACAAGAGGTAATCTCGGAGGTAAAACAACCTTTTGACCTAGCCGTTATTACGAACAACTTGTGAAGGGTTAACTTACTAATCAGGGTTATATCGAGTGGACACAATTATCTACAGTGAGGGGAGTGCAACTCTAGGCTTTAGTGGAGTGACCCAGTAGTTAATGAATGGGGGTTAATTCGATGTAAAGAGTTTAGCCAATTAATCTCGGATTATTGGAGCCCATGATCCATAGGTCCATGAGGTCCCTCTACTAGCTCACAAATGGATTAACCTTAGATTAGCGTGATAAGTTGATTTGAAACATTCAAATTAAAATTAAGGAAATTAGTAATTATATGCGATATAATTACGTATCTAATTTCGGAATTAAATGAAATTCGAAAATCAATTAATATTTAAATATGATTTAAATATTAAATTCGTGAATAGGGATTCATGATGGTGGAATGAGTAATGTAATTTAATATTGATATTGAATTAATTGAATTAATTGAATTGTTTAACTAATTATTAATTATTAATTTTATTAGAAAAATTAATTTTGAATTAATTTTTGTAAAATTAAATATAATTTTAGTTTTCGTTGTTGAATTAAAAACTAAAATTATGTTTTTATTTGCAAATTAAAAAAAAAAAGAAAATTGGAAATGGAAAAGTTAGGATTTTCCCACTTCCATTTCCAACTAGCTTACTCACTTTCCACTTTCAAAATTCAGTCAATCTTCCAAGCATGAGTTGCAAATCATGCAGCATAGTGTTAGCATGATTGTCTGCAATAAATAATGAAGAGGTTGGGTGAAAATCTTTATGCAATCTGTTGTTGAAGCTCTAAAAATCTGGGTGTTGAAGAAGAGTTCTTCAATTGCTGAAACCAAAAAGCTTCCTCCAAATTCCCTTCAATTCAAGCTTATTTTGAGTCCCACAACTCAATCCAAGACACCTATAGCATAGTAAGAAAGGCCTTGTGGTGGTTCATGAGTTGAATTCAAGGAGATAGCAGTTGAGGATCGTGATTAAAGTGTTTCTTCAAAGGTATGACATGAAACCTTCTTGTTAGTTTATGAGCATGTTTAATTCAAAGTCAAAATTAATGAATTAGAATGCTTAATGATCCATTTTTCTTCCGTTGCATGTTTTCTAACTCTAACAATTGATATCAGAGCATAATTTAAACATTCAATTTAGTTTAATTTTGGCTTGGTGGGTATTTTTTCATGAGATATATGAAAATGGTGCACTGATATTTTTTTTGAGATTTGACATTAAATCTCTCTTTGATTCCTTTGTTAAATTTGTAATTGGCTCTTGATTGATGAGCTTATATGTGTGCTCGAGAGTCTGTAATTTATTTGAAGTCATTAGAGTTGAAATTAAGATGTAATTGAAGAAAGAAGTGAAGAAGGTCGAGTTGCTGCAAATTCTAGGGGAGCATCTGTCCAGGTAGCATTGCAACGCTGCTCATGTTGCTGTCCAGACGTTGAAGAATGCCTGCAACGTCGCAACACTAGGGTGAGAGCGTTGCAATGCTGCTCACCCTAACCCAACATGTGCGCTTTAACCCAAACCAGCAGTCTGACTGGTTCGGGTCAAGGAGGTCTGGTTCGACCAGTTTCAACCCAGTTCAGCCCTTTTTGAAGGTTTGGAGGTCCGGTTCAAGAGATCTGGGTCTGCTCAGATACCTTCTCCAAGTCCTTCAATATCGAGCCTGAAGTAACATTAGTCATACTAAGACTTACTCTTTAAAGCATGTAAAGCTAAACGCATAGAAACATGTCTTTAAAGGCTCTAACGCATGCTTTGTGTATAGAACACACATAAATAGTTTTACAACATTCTTTCATACATGGTATGTGTTTGAAAACATAAACTCATAGTTTGCTTGGAAAAACTACTTTGTAAACTAGCTACCATGAAAATAATCTTTCTTAAAATCATGGATTCTTAAAAAACATTATAAATACTTAGTCACTCACAACTTTAGAGCTACTCCTTAAAGGTTGATATGCTTCTAGCAATGGTGTCAATCCTGTGGACACAACAGAATATATTTAGCTACTAGCAATGGTCTCCCTTTGAGACTAACTCTTAATTAAACTTTCATTTAGCCTTCCCCTAGAAGACCTTTACTCAAACGCATACCTGGTTATAGGTCAAGTACTTAGAAATTTCCTTGAGATTTTGGCTCTTGCTATACGGGCAACACACCTCACCAACGCATTCCCACTATGCAACCAACACTTACTCTAAGTGTTCCTTTAGTCGCACATGGTCATTCACATAGGCATCTATGCATCCAAGACTTCAACGCAAGCCTCCTCAGCCCAAACAGCAGGTTAAACGCATAAAGGTGCTCCACCCTTGGTCTGTCCGAGCGCCTACTGTGAGCTACCAACTTACTCAACCCAAGCAACTGCCTACTTGTTCATAGAATTCTAAATTCGACTTACTCATAAATAACTCAAATTCTAAAGTTCATCTCAAGAAATTTCCTTCTACAAACTTGTTTAGAATTGTCTTAGGAAGCTTACCTTAAAATTTCAACTTCAAACTCTTTATGGTTCATCCTGGAGCCTCAATTATTCATCAACGACCCAGAATCACCTGTGAACTGAACCTCTTGTCACTTTCTTCCTTCTCCGGCCTTATTCTGGTGAGATCTTCTTCCGGTAGCACCACCTCTGAAAGTAGACTCTCAGAGTTTTCCAATGACACCAAGAACTCTCAATTTGCACAAAGGAATTATTTAAACTGGCCTTTTGAAGTTCATCCTCCCTTTTATACTGCCTCCCACCGTTTATCATAAATGCTTAGCATGACACCTTCAGCTCAAGTGGACTTAATTCCAGAGATTAGGACAACTGGTGACCCTAATCAGTCGTTTAAGACTGATTACTTCACCTACTATCAATGAATGCTTTCAACTATGTTCAATGCACACCATAGTTCTTACGCAAACCTATTCTAATGCATGTATTTTGTGCCTTAGCATCCTCTCGGCTTCAATCATCATTGCAACTCCAGCCCTTTCAGCTTTGCAAAGCCTGACCAACACAAACTCTACAAATCGCATGCTAAGCTTGACCAACGCACACCCAGCCTTACTCCAGCGCATAGCTCTAACACACACTGAGTAGCCAACGCCTTGTGCTCAACGCCTAGACTGGTCCGCATGCACGCAAAGCCTCAATCGTCTAGCTTTCCGCCCATCGCATAGCTCTCGCTTTTGCTCATCGTCTAGTGCTCATGCTCTCGCTCATCGTCTAGCGCTCATACCCATCGTCTAGCACTTACGCTTATCGTCTAGTGCTTACGCTTATCGTCTAGTTCATCGTCTAGCACATCGTGCAGCCTTGGAAGCAGCTATGCAATCGTCCGCATGCAACGCTCCAATGCCCAATGCCCACACTTGCGCACACTCGATCCTGTCAAACGCATACTAACCTCACAAGACTTGGTTGTCGTATGCCTTGTCCACGCATAGGGTTACTTGCTCTAAACACGGCTCCTCTTAGCGTGCACAACCAACGCATGGTTTCTCTTTATTCGGCTACACTTGGCTTCCTTAAGAGCCCAACTAACCTCAACAAATAAGTAAGGTCAACGCCTAACACCAAGCCAACGCATGGGCTACATAATAACAACACTTAGCCAATTCTAGCTTCACCCAAGAGTCAAGCTTCCAAACTTAAACATTTCTTCTAACTCTTCACCCTTTTCCCTATAATTAAACATTAGTTCTCACATTAACCTACTCACCATACTGGTCTCAATAGTGAACATACACGAGTAGGAAAATTAGGGTTCAGGGTTTACACCTTCAAACACAAAGGGAAAGAATATAAAAATATATATATTTTAAAAGTCTACAACTTGTGATTTAATACTTGGGTGGACTCCATAAAGATGAGTGTGCCCATCATGCATCCAAATATTTTTCTTGATTTATATACTTAAAGTTATAGTTTATTACTCAAATAAGTTTGTTCTAAACTTTTACCCAAAAATTTTGCAATATCTTTTTAAAATTTCCATGATATTTGTAATTTTTCTACCATATTCGTCAATGTATAAATACCAATTGATATATCCATAAATTTGAGATACTGATGTTTGTATCAATGTGGGCATTTTCGTCCTTGGCTGCATCTTTTTTTAATGAATACTGTAGTTTTTTTTTCCGTGAATACCCATGAAAGGTATGAAATTACAGGAGGGGAAGAAAGTCAAACCTTGCCTAGCAAGTTTAAAAATTATTCCCAAAAAATAAAATAAAATTGTTTATTGGGCACAAAAGGTAATAAAATATAGTGATACGATATTTGTCAGGAAAAAAAATTAAATAAATGTAATAATGTTATTATACATTAAATTCTTCATTTACTTATAAGCTATAAAACTTATCTTAGACAAAATTTATGGTAGGCAAAATGCCCTCCAAACATACAAGTTCACATCTTCCCTTCCATTTCCTTGTCCACATCTCTCCTCTCATTGATGAAGCATCAACCTCTCAAAGCCTCCTACTTTACGTCTTTAGACCAAGAAAATTAAATATATAAATTCTCACAGTTCACACTAAAAATGCAAATGAAAGCCATGAGAATAAATAATCAAAGAAGAAAATTATATCACCTAAAGCTTCAAAAGGCAAGGAATAGGACAAGGGTGACACCACAAGCTTGTCCCTTTCCCAAAGGATCTCTTTTAATACTTAAACATCTAGGATGCTTACCAGTAATCTCCACATGAGCATATTCCATTACTGAAATGGTGAAAACGATTGCAATCTCTAACAATAATGTCGCGTGACACTAATTTGGACATAAGTTTAATAGCAATATGACAATCCCCACAGACACGAAGGTTTTTCGTAATTCGAATTGGTGTACCATGTCTCGTGTTTAAAATGGCAAAGACGATGGCCAACTTTTCACTATGAATAGCTAGATGACATTCTTTATCCTCAACCTCCACATCATGGAGAGCAGACTCAGTTTGAGGAATGTAACCTAACTCCTTCATTTTCCCAACTAATACATCCAATTCTTCATATATATTCTTTGCTTGTGGATGATATTGATCACCAGCAAGAAATGTATGAACTTGACCATTAAGTTCAACATTACTAATACCCGGCACTTTCTTAATTCCTAAATTCTTCATTGCATATCGAACATCCATTACATCTTTCCACATACCAGCCTTTGCATAAATGTTTGATAACAAGACATAGTAGCTTGATTGCTTAGGGGCCAATTGTAAAAGACAATCGGCAGCTACAAGTCCAATATCCATCTTTGAATGCACTCGACAAGCACTCAAAAGTGCACCCCAAACTCTTTCATTTGGCTCCATTGGCATCTTCTTGATGAAACTATATGCTTCTTCGACTTCACCAGCTCGTCCGAATAGATCTACCATGCAAGCAAAGTGTTCTATCCTAGGAACTATCCTATATTGTTCCATCATCACATGGAAGTAATGACGCCCCTGGTCCAACAATCCCGCATGGCTACAAGCAGAGAGTACAGAAACAAAAGCAATGGAATCTGGATTTAGACCCGAGTCTAGCATTTTTGCAAAAAGTGCCACTGCATCATAGCCTCGACCACTTCTTCCATACGCAGACATCATTGATGTCCATGACACGACATCTCGCAATTTCATTTTATCAAATACATCCCTAGCTTCTTCTAAACATCCACACTTAGCATACATGTCAATTAATGCATTCTCAAGTAACAAATTTGGTCGAAGATTGTCCTTCACAATATATTTATGTAGACGCCTTCCTAGAAATAGAGCTGAAAGGTCCCCACAAGCAGGAAGAAGGCTCGCAATTGTAATTGCATCTGGTTTCATCCCACATCCCTCCATTTGCAAAAATAAACTGACAGCTTCATTTGGCATAGAATTATTCACATATATTGCTATCATCACGTTCCATGAAACCAAACTCTTCCTAGCCATCCTCTCAAACATGTTATGGATATACTGAACATTTTCCGATGATGTATAACACACAGCAGGCAAAAGGCTAGCCATTGTACCAGCATTATGATTTAGCTTTAGAGAACCCATTTCCTTACAAATTTCCAATGCATTGTCAAATTGCCCACTTTGTGCGTACCCTGCAACCATTGAATTCCAAGAAACCACATCTCTGTATGGCATTTGATCAAGGACTTTTCGAGCCTCCCTTAAACAACCACATTTACCATACATGGCTACCAAAGCATTACCAATAAATAAATTTGAGCCGAGACCAACTTTCAGTATTGCATCATGAACTTGCAACCCAACCCTCAAATTATCCAATCCAGAACATGCCTTCAAAACACAAGGGAATGTGTAATGATCAGGATTAAAAGCAAAACTTGACATGCCTTGATAAATGGAAAGAGCTTCAACATACATGTTGTTGTTCACATAACTTCTTATCATGACATTAAAAAAGACAACATTCCTTTCAAGAGTACTATCAAATATGCATCGGGTAACACTTGTTTCCCCATAAGCAGCGTAAGCTCTCATAAGCTTAATAGCAAGAGCTGGGTCAATCCGAAGATCTTCATTAACAACAATCTTGGAGTGGAGTTTATTCAATGTTTTGATGTCAGGATACTGATCCAATATCATCTCACACACTTCTTTAGAAAATACTTCAACTTTAAAACGGTCAAAATATTTGTGGGTCGCAGAAACGAAGCCTCGAAACTTTTTGGGAGTTAAGATTTGTCGAGAACAAAAGATTATGGCCGTCATGGAATGGACAATATGTACAAACATAAAAGTACCTGAAAAATGGAGTTAGGGACGTGTGAATTAATTTATTGATTTGATCATGCTAGTTTCTCATCTTAAACTATACCACATTCATAATAATCGAAGAGTTGTATTGTCAATGAGAAGATATTGTTTTCGATATGTTAATTAGCTGATATCATTTATTGATGATTTGATTTATTCTAAATATTCAACATTTCTCCTATTTGAAGATTACATATCTTATGATTGAATTAGTGGAATCTAAACATATTTTAATTCCATATCTAAACTAAAATGGTATCAGATCGGTAAATCTAACCTTAAGAAGAAACTCAAATTTTTCTTTCGCCGCAAAACCTTAGCTGCCCGCTGCTATCATTGCTGTCGCCAGTACTCTACCCGCCGTCTAAAACAGCGCACCCTACTTCCGGCGTCGTAGTTTACCCATTCCGACATGTTGCTCACTCACAGATCCGTCCGCAGGTTCAGAGGATCAGGTTTTGCATTCGCCGTCCGTCCGCGAACTATCGCCGTCACTTCAAAAATTGCCCGTCGAATGAGTCTGGAGACTTTCCTGCCCGACGCCGGTGACTCCAAGGTCAATTGTCGCCGCACGTTGCCGGCGCCTAGGTGTTCGCACGCCGTCCGAGACTTCCTTGCCGTGGACACTGAGAGTCTGTTCGACAATTTCTTCATCTATGTGCATCTTCGTTGCAGACCTAAGGTTACGATCCGGTTCACAGTTCATCCGGTTCGGTTCATAAATTTTTGGTTCGGTTCACATATGGTTAACTAGATTAAGTGGTTCTTTCTTTGGTCTAGTTCAGTCTAAATTCTCATCCTTAGATTATATTCTCGGAAAAAAATATCTTTTTAGTAAGAATAGGTATATTTAGTTTTAAGGGATTGATAGTTGGGTTGAGTTATAAAAAATTATCAACTAAATGTTTGGTCCATCCACTTTAAATATTAGTAGAGTTGATTTGATTATTTTTACCAATTTACCACAACTCACTCCAACTCTCCCTCCCTCTAATGTTTTCAGTGGCTCCACTTTTCGATCACCACTAGCGACTATTACCACCACACTTCGATGATATACTCTAGCGGTCAACTCTGACGACCACCTTCGTATGTCCAAGTCCGACGACCAAATCAATTTAATTTGCCAAATCAACTTGCTAGTAAGTGTTTTAGTTCACTAACAATCATATCATCTTGAGGATAACTTTGAACATTTTGTTAAACCTTAGGGACTAAAAGTGTCTCCTTTAGAGTTTCAGGAATCAAATAAACACTATTTTATTTAATCTCTTTAATTTACAATTTATAATCAATAAAAATTATAATGGCTCGATCATTTATATTCTCTCTACCAAATTATGTTTAAAATATTTGTTGTTACATTTTTCATATTTTTAATGAGCATTAAGTTATACATGAGAAAGTTAAAAGAGGTTTTAATAATAAATTAGAAGAAAAAAATGTACTTTTTGTGGTTATTTGAGAAATGTAAAATAAAATAAATTAATTATATATTAATTATTGGATATATATTTAGTATAAATACTAGTGTTTCTTTCTCTCATATCACAACACAATAAACCAATTAATAGTCAGTATATCTTTCCTCATACTTTCTCACAAATAACTCCTTTAGGAGCAATTGACCAAGAGAAGAGTGTTTTAGTTGTGGAGCTTTAAGCTCAACCTTTTCAGTGTAGAGTGGTTTGAGTTACACAATGTTTCAAATGAGTTATTGTATCTTGGAGGGAATAAGCTAGAGAATATCTGCTACATCGGTAGTTGATATAAAGAATTTTAATACAGGCCGTAGAGGGTTTGAATCTCCTTAAAGAGAGTGAGATATCTATGTCTCAACCTAATTATTTATGTGTCTATTTCTCAATATTAACTCTATTTTCCTCTGTTATTTGTAATTCCTCCATCAATTTTTAAGGAGATTCAAAGATGAAGTCTACTATTGAGAAACTAAATGAGAATGTCGAAGATCTCAACAGGTCATTTCGATTTAAGGGAACATACTTTAAAAGATGGAAAGGGAAAGTATTGTTCTATCTTAATCTTCTCAAAGTGGCATATGTCCTCGCAGAAAAGATCCTAAAGAAGACTGATATTGAAAGCATGAACCTTAAAGAGTTCATGGTACACCAAGATAAAATTGACAAGTATGAGAAAGATGAGTACAGTTGTTGGTATTATATTTTAAATTGTCTTGCTGATCATTTTTTAGGACTATTATGATACTAATTTCACGTCTGTCAAAAAAATATGGAAAGCCTTGCAGAATAAATATGATACTGAAGAATCAAACGCGAAAAAATATGCTGCAAGTCGCTTTTTTCGCTTTCAAATGGTGGATGGAAAATCTGTGGTAGAGCAAGTACTAAACTTTTAGATGATAGTGGCTGAAGTAGCATCTGACAAAATTAAGATAGGAGACAATTTTATTGTTGCTAGGATAAGATGTTAACTTCTACCATCATGGAGAGAATTTCAGAAAAAATATGCATCATAAGAAAAAGGAAATCTCTTTGGATGTATTAATTACTCGCATTCATGTGGAAAAAGAGGTAAGGGGGCAAGATGTTTTGATTTAAGAAGGCAATCAAAATATCACTAAAATAAACCTAATCTCTTCTAATGATAATTTCTCTAATGATTAGACTCTTAACAATAGTCATTTAAAGCCAAAGAAGAAAAATATGCAAAAAAAAAAAGAAAAAAAAACTCAATTTTCTAAAAAGAGATCCAAATCGAGTGAATAAGGACCAAACACATCCTCAACACTCCAAATCAATTTGTTTTGTTTGTGGAAAAAGTGTGCATATCGCTCAAGTTTGCAAACTTAAAAAACAAGGAACTATGTCGCAGGTCAATGTTACTGATGACATGCAAAAATGCATGTCATCTTAGGTCTTTTACTTAGAATTATGAGGGCTGTTAAGCGGAATATGCGGCAATTATATTAGGAATTCACGAGAAATTGAGCTTGCGGCGTTCAGCATTAAGAATCTCAGCTAACCTATTATTATGCGATATTATGCATTCAATGTTCTATTTTTGTAGCTAACGCAAGAAGTGGACGTAAACGTGGAAATCAGACTACCGCATGCGGAGAAACTCTCCATCATAAAGGCGAACGTGTTTGATCAATGCATAGATGTTGCGGTAATCAGCCGTATGCGTCCATCGCATAGGAGTTGCGACCGTCAAGCGATTGTGATAATTGTGTAGAAATTGCAGTATTAAGCGAATACGGTCACTGCACGATTGCGGCTACACGATAACGCATAATAGAGGGATCAACGCAAGGTGGGTGGAATGAATGCATCAACGCATCTACCTCGGGAAAATCGAAAGATGATGTTGACATCCCACCTACCACACCGTTAGCAGCGAGGATTCAGAAAGGACTAATGCTAACGCGCTGCGAATGTCAGAATCAGAGTAGTCCATTAATGCTATCGGCGATCCAAGCTCTATATCAAGAAGCCGATGAGCAGAATTCCAACTTGTCTGTGGATTACCCCTGCAACCCAGGGTTTTCCCTATGATCCAGACAAATGCATGAGAAGAAGCTTGAGAGTTCTTCACCTCCTTCATCCATTCCGAGTGACGATTGGAGCCTTCGACTGGAGCTAGATCTCGAGAGAGTCAGCTCCATCGCCCATCCATGGAACCACCGACAGCCTTGACGCGCATCCGCTGGAAGCAAGTCTTTGCTTCCAGCCGGTCATTTCATTTTCCCTTCTTTGCTTATATTGTATTATATACATTTTGTGATTAAGGAATTAATACATGATGTGTTTAATACATTTCTTTGTTTCCTTCGACTCCATCTCCATCTTCTTTGCTTAGCATATTTACTTTCATTGTAACACTTAGTGAGATTGCTTGGGTATCACATACTTAGTCATGTGGATTAGGGATATGAATCATGTAGAAACCCACCGAGAGGTGTGCGCTGCGTGAGTATGTGAGTAACCTTATTTGCTTAGTGTGAAGTTGCGGCAACGCCTATCTATAGGCTATTGCAATGCTTGTCTATGAGTAAAGTCAGCAATAACCAACTGCCCGGGAGGGTAAGTGGTAGGTCGCATTAAGCAATGGATGCATTGTTCATTAGAGATAGGAATAATCTTGCATCAACCAAGTTCATGCGGTTACCTTGTCCTATGAGCACATCATTCATCATTTAAGCATACTTGGGAGAGCAGTCTAAAACCCAAATCTAAGACTTAAGAAAGTGGATTGGAACGCATAGGCAAGAACGGGGAACTTAGAGATAAGCTCCGTTTGCTAACCTGCATCGCATGCACCCTAGAGATAGGTATGATATTATGTGGTCGCCTTATTTGTGTGTGTGTCACTTTGTCATTGCATAAATAAGAATAGAGGCTTATGTGTAGGTCCTATAGACTTATCGCATATATCGCATGCGTTCTAGCATTAGAAGCCATAACATTCGCACCGAGAGGTGGTTTACTATTGTATGTGTGTTGCATGATCACATGGCTTGCGTTGACTAAGGTTACCCTTGCAGTCACTCTTAAGTATTACAATGAAAACATCTCCGCATTTTATCTATTTTTCCCCTTCATTTGTTTCATGTCAAGAGTTGTCATGTCTCTACCTCTCATTCATATTCTCATTGCGTTGTCTGTTAGCTAAGAGTAGGAGTAGTGTTAGCTTAGAAACCTTCCCATCTTCTTTTATTCAAACCGCCGCATGCACATTACCGCATTCATTTTTCTACAAGTCCTTGAGTTCAACCTCAGATCACCTGAGAAACTTGCATTCACGTTATATTTGGCGTGAGCGCAAGAAAACTTGTGACAGGACGCATGGTCATCGCATATATTTGTTAACGCATATTCATTCCAACGCATGACCATCGACGCATAGCTATCAACGCATACCTTAAGAACATGCATCGCATATTGCATCCAAGGGATTTTAGTTTTCAAGTAAATTGACATCTAATTTCCCGTCATCAAGTTTTTGGCGTCATTGTCGGGGACTTAGCTGCTAATTGTTTGTTGAGTTTTGTGTCTTTGCAGGCAAACTTTCTATCTTGGGAGTATTGTAGCTTGTGCGACCAGGCTGCAAACAATATTGAAGTGTAGGCGATGCGCCGAAAGCCAGTATTGACCCCAAGGTAGAAGGGCAATCAGTTGTAGAAGAGCTAAAGGTAATTCTAAGCACATAACGGCCGCATGCGCCCAACAATTGCCGGAAGTTCTAAAGGTCAAGGCAACTTGACCCAAGCAGTTGAGAGCCATCTCCTGCATGGAAGACTCATTGTGGTGACAACACTCCTATTTTTCCAGGGATGTCTTCTACTCTATGTTTACCATGCTTTCTTAGTTTAGGTTATTTTATTTTTATTGTTATTTTGGATATATGGTTGCTTCCTTGGTTGTGGTGCGATTGTTCCTTACTGGTGCAACAATAAGTCTCCTTGGTGCGCAGCTCAACGGAAGAATTCCTTTCACCCTTCAACGCATGGCTCGCGTGAATTCCAACGCATAATCACATGCGTTGTTCCACCTAAGGTTATTTTCTTGTTATCCTTTATGCATTATCCTTTTGAAATTCTATTTTTCCCGATTGCGTTGTTTTGCGATGTTTCTATGATGACACATATAATTCACCGCATCTTCTAATTAATCATCACAAGGCACTCTTTACTTTTATCAGCTTCTTCAAATTTTGAAAATCTTAAGTTTTATTTTGTCCAAACCTATGTTTAAACATTTATTACCACATTCCTGTTGATTTTGCCTTTAGCTTTGCGGTGAGAACACTGCCAACCTCTAAGTTTGGGGGTGGCAGCGGTCTCGGAGAATTGTATTCATTTGCATTGCGATCATTTGAAAAAAAATGGTGAAGAGAATTTTTTAGAATAATAACTCCATTGTCAACGCAATGGGGAAACCCATGTTGATAAGAGTTAAGTTGTGAAAGGCACCCACCCGTTGGATGTCCGCATGATATACGTGGGGGCAAGCCAAAACGAAAGTGAGTTGACAGGATCAACGCAATATGCGCAACCCCTCTGTCCGGCGCAAACCAAAACAAGCAAGACAAGAGTTGAGTTGAATATGGAACGCAACCGAAGTTGGATTCCCGTATGACACATGTGGGGGTAAGCCAAAACGAAGGGCGTAACCAGGTTCAATGCCACATTTGAATAAGTCATCGCAAATTTTTGAACTATTTTGAACGAACACATTCTCAAAAGCTAAATGTAAAGTTGTGGTGAATGAGTAAAAAGTTTTTGAGCAAAGGCTTGCCAGATTTAAACTTATAAAAGATTTTTTTGAAGAAGCAGCCAAAGTGGAGGAGAGCATTGCGGCGATGGTCAGAGGTGTGTGTAAATCATATTCTGAGAAGCTGGTCATCGCAAAAAGATAGCAAGAAGGTGAGTTAGAATTTCTTGAGTATAATGCATGCTTGAGGACAAGCATGATTTTAAGTTTGGGGGTGTGATGACATGTAGAAATACATGTCATCTTAGGTCTTTTACTTAGAATTATGAGGGCTGTTAAACATAATATGCGGTAATTATGTTAGGAATTCATGAGAAATTGAGCTTGCAGCGTTCAACATTAAGAATCTCAGCTAACCCATTATAATGCGATATTATGTTTCAATGTTCTATTTTTGTAGCTATCGCAAGAAGTGGACGCAAACGTGGAAACCGGACTACCGCGTAGACGATCGCATGCAAAGAAACTCTCCATCGCAAAGGCGAACGTGTTCGATCAACGCATGGATGTTGCGGTAATCAGCTATATGCGTCCATCGTATAGGAGTTGCGATCGTCAAGCGATTGTCGTATTAAGCGAATACGGTCACTGTACGATTGTGGCTACACGATAACTCATAATAGAGGGATCAACGCAAGGTGGGTGGAATGAACACATCAACGCATCTACCTTGGGAAAATCAAAAGATGATGTTGACATCCCACCTACCACGCTGTTAGCAGCAGGGATTCAGAAAGGACTAATGCGTTGCGAATGTCAGAATCAGAGTAGTCCATTAATGTTGTCGACGATCAAAGCTCTATATAAAGAAGCCGATGAGCAGAATTCCAACTTGTACGGGGATTACCCCTGCAACCCAGGGTTTTCCCTATAATCCAGACAAATGCGTGAGAAGAAGCTTGAGAGTTCTTCACCTCCTTCATCCATTTCGAGTGACGACCGGAGTCTTCAATCAGAGCTAGATCTCGAGAGAGTCAGCTCCATCGCCCATCAATGGCACCATCGGCAGCCTTGACGTGCATCCGCTGGAAGCAAGTCTTTGCTTTCAGCCAGTCATATCATTTTCCCTTCTTTTCTTATATTGTATTATATACATTTTGTGATTAAGGAATTAATACATGATGTGTTCAATACATTTCTCTGTTTCCTTCGACTCCATCTCCATCTTCTTTGCTTAGCATCTTTACTTTCATTGCAACACTTAGTGAGATTGCTTGGGTATAACATACTTAGTCATGTGGATTAGGGATATGAAGCATGTAGCAACCCACCGAGAGGTGTGCGTTGCGTGATTGTGTGAGTAACCTTATTTGCTTAGTGTGAAGCTGTGGCAATGCCTGTTTATAGGCTAATGCAATGCTGGTTTATGAGTAAAGTCAGCAACAACCAATTGCCCGGGAGGGTAAATGGTTGGTCGCATTAAGCAATGTATGCATTGTTCACTAGAGATAGGAATAATCTTTGCCTCAACCAAGTTCATGTGGTTACCTTGTCCTATGAGCGCATCATTAATCATTTAGGCATACTTGGGAGAGCAGTCTAAAACCCAAATCTAAGACTCGAGAGAGCAGATTGGAATGCATAGGCAAGAACGGGGAACTTAGAGATAAGCTCCGTTTGCTAACTAGCATCGCATGCACCCTAGAGATAGGTATGATATTATGTGGTCGCCTTATTTGTGTGTTTGTCACTTTGTCACCGCATAAATAAGAATAGAGGTTTTGTGTAGGTCCTATAGACTTATCGCATATATCGCATGTGTTCTAGCATTAGAAGCCGTAGCATTCACACCGAGAGGTGATTTACTATTATATGTGTGTTGCATGATCGCATGGCTTACGTTGACTAAGGTTGCCCTTGCGGTCACTCTTAAGTATTGCAATGAAAACATCTCCGAATTTTATCTGTTTTTCTCATTCATTTGTTTCATGTCAAGAGTTGTCGTGTCTCTACCTTTCATGCATAATCTCATTACATTGTTTGTTAACTAGGAGTAGGAGTAGTGTTAGCTTAGAAACCTTCCCATCATTCTTTTATTCAAACCGCCACATGCACATTGCCACATTCATTTTGCTACAAGTCCCTGAGTTCGACCTTGGATCACTCGAGAAACTTGCGTTCACGTTATACTTGGCGTGAGCGCAAGAAAACTTGTGACTGGATGCATGGTCATCGCATACATTTGTTAACGCATATTCATTTCAATGCATGACCATCGACGCATGACTATCAACGCATACCTTAAGAACATGCATCGCATATTGCGTCCAAGGGATTTCAGTTGTTGAGTAAATTGACATCTAATTTCCCATCATCAGTTACTTGTAGCTATGATAAGTGATAGGAAAACGTAAGTTGGGAAGCCCAGTGAGTGACATACTTTAGAAACATAAGCTTTTACCATAGGAATCTATGTTTCCAAACAACTTTTGAAACCATATTCAAATCACTCAAAACATGTCTTTCTTCTTGAAAAACACTTCTGAAGCCTAACGTTTTAAAAAGATTATGTCGTAAAACATGTAAATCATTATAATGCATAAAACCCTGAAAATCTCAAATAGAATTCTTCACCTCATAACATTAGTTGAGGAGAGCCCTTTTGGTCAATCACTCAACGTCGAAATCCGTAGTTGCTGTGGAGTAATCTCGACACAACCAACATCAAATTATACCTACATGCACATGGTAATTCCTTGAATATTGTCATACCTTAGGTACCAGGGCCAGATACCTTCTCATAGTCCTTCAGTATCAATTTCTTCATCATAAGCCAAACACCTTTTCATCATCCTTTGGTATTGGCTTCCTCATCACGTCATACTAGTTATACTTCTAGGAAAATCATTCAATTTAGAACATCAAGAATTCCATTAAAATAAGCCTTAAAAACATTTACTGTAATAACTAGCATGGAATAGAGGAATGTTGAACGACATATGCTTCATGAAACTCAAAGTTAGAAAATCTTAAGCCATGCATCCATAAGTGCCTTATCATGCGTTTAAATAGAGCTTGAAAAAATCATGTTTACTTAGAAAATTCATTGACAAGCCTGAAACTTACATCGTTAATAAGCTTCAAACTTGATCAAAATAAAATATGTAAAATCACCGAACTACTCCTATTACTACTAAAATGTAGCAACAGTGGTAAGTGTGGGGTCGAACCACAGAGAAGCGAAGAATTAATTTCTTTTTAGATTAGATTTGACCGCAAAAAAACAACAAAATCAGGGTTTTGGTTTTTGGTTTTAAAATTGAAAACATGCAAGAAAAGGAAATTGCAAGGGATATATGAAACTGTAATGGATTCATCTAGTTCTCGGATTAAGTAGGCATTCAATGTAATTTAAATAATTGCTTTCCATCAAAGACTCTTGTGATCGAATTATGCATGCATAGCTACCTAATCGATTCGAATTAACTAATCTTTATAGAGGTCGACAATCAATTAATTTGAAAAAAATCGAGCGTCCTAATTCATAATTAAGGCTAGAAATACCGTGCTCTAACTAACCTACTCCTAGATGCAATTGGGTCTTTCACAACTATAAAGAACTAGAAACACATACATTAAGATTCAGGATTCAACTATGTTGATTAAGTGTCAGAAAAGTCATGTTCAAATAATCAATTTATTCTTTCAATCTGGATTAAACATGTGATGCAAAGATTCAAGGCCAACCTATACACCTAAGCATGCTCATCTAATCGATGCTACAAGGGTAAACTCAAAGCATGGACGATTACAAGGATACGTGCGAGCTTGAATTTAACTAGCTAAGATATGTGAACATGATAAGGGTGTCAATCCAACACACAAAAGAAAATCTAAATCATGCAAGATTCTAAGAAAAACATAATTCTAATTGAAAATGCAAGATTGGATAGAAACTCATCAAATCGCAAGAATGCTCGATTTGAGAACTAAACAAAAGAATTACCTCATCAATTCGTAGACAAACCAACGAGATACATCCAACACACGTCCATAATCCTAAAATAAAATAAAAACTAGCCTAAGGATACTGAAAACATAAAGGAAAAGGAATAAGTCAAGGCCTCTCCTCGGCCCATTGAAGAACTATACAATTTTTAGCATATCTCGACCTAAAATTGAAGAGATGTATTTACAAAAAATGAGGCAGCGTCGCAACGCTTGGAATAGCATTGCAACGCTGAAGTAGTCGATTAGGAGCGTTAAGGCAGAAGTCTAACGCTCGCCCCAACATTCACTTGCATGCTTTGCTTCTTCGTCTGTCAAAGATTGTAGTGTTGCAATGCTGATAGGAAGCATTGCAATGCTACCCATTCTGTCCACAAGCGTTGGAGTGAAGCATCAGGCTGCGTTGCAATGATGGCAAGGTTGAACATTCAGAGTGTTGTGATACTCAGGGCAGCATTGCAATGTTGAGCATTCTGTCAAAACCTCGATACTCGATGCACGATGGTTGATTGTACTCGGTGGAACTCAATGTCATTTTGGTAATTTCAACTTCTTTGAAGCCCAAATTCTTAAATCAACTTCAAATTGCTTCAAATTAATCCCGTTCTTCACCAATGATTAATTCTACCTCTTGATTGTTCAGTACCTATAAAATAGGGAAATAAACACGTAAAATTCGATAACGAGTCGGAATTAAGCTAGGAATAATAGCTCATTTTGAGAGCTATCATTCATCATAGAACTAAAGTTCACACATGACACTTCTTAAAAGAAAACATCTTTAAAACTTAGTAATACATACATTGGGCTGATAAGAGAAGACATTCTATGAGCTTATTCTTCATAAAACTGTTACACGTTTAACTTTAGCCTTTAAGAAAACTTAAACATGTTTGAGTACTAACTCATATAAAAGCATGCTTTTGAAGCATTTATCAACAATCTATACTTAGTCATTTTCAAACATGCTATGACTTGAAAACTAGTAAAAGCATTATGTTGAAATACTTTAAGAGTTAGAAGCCACTCACTTTTAGTTAGCTCCTTTTCTATCCTTTTAAGCCTCGAGTATCCTTAGGCCAAAGCAGACTTCTTTCATTCTATCACATAGTTTGCCACATGGTATCTATGTGGACGCATGGTAGGCATTGATGTTCAATCTTGTAGCCACTGCTGTCTCAATGCCAACCTTTCTACTTCCCTTCATTTCCCAACACTTATAGCATCATTTACAGCTCGATATAGAACAAAAAATTCCTTCATGAAATTTGTTAAAAATTGTCTCAGGAAGCCAACCCTCAAATTTGAGCTTCTAATTCATTCTCTAGAGATCAAAATGCTTCAAACACCTCAAACTACTTTGGATGGTTTGAATTTTCAATTTTCTCGAGTTCTCTTCACTTTTGGGCATTCTTCTGGTTAGATCATTTCATGGCAGCCTAGGGTTGTATTCTAAACTCAACGGGCTTCAATATAGTTGAAAATCATATTCTTAGCACACGCGAAATGCTCACATTGCTTGCTTCTTTCAACCCTAAGTCAGTTGCTTGCTTCTTCATCTCCTAAATCCTAGGTTCAACTTTCAGACCATATAACTCGAAATCTATTCATTAAAATTCGAAACTTCCTTCTATGAACTTCTTAAATATGCTTTTAACTATCTTATCTCAAAATTGGAGCTCTTAACTGTCACACCCCCTCCCAAACTACCTGTTAGCTTAGTCAGGGAGATGGCTTGAAGCCAACAGACATCGTCCTCCTCTGACGATACCTGTTGACCCTGCTAAAATGTTGAACCTGATAAATATACTAATCTTAGATATAAAATACTTTACATGTAACACAACATAGCGGAACCCCTGAAAACCTTTAAACACACATGAAGTGCAGTCCTAACATAACTCGGTTTGGAAAATAACCTGATAGAGATATCACAACCAAAAACATATCCAACTAGGGTTTACACAACCACGACATCTAGTGCTTACACAACCATAAACTATCCAGTTCTTAAAAAGACATTTACAATACAAACAGACACAATGTACAACTCCACCCACGTATGAAGCTTGATCTGGAAGCTTTTAGCAGAAAACAGACTTTGGCAGTTATCAGGCACCAGGAGCTCGATCTCTACCTGAAAAGTGGGAAAACATTTTGAAAGAGTGAGCTACGAAGCCCAGTGAGTGACTAAATTTAAAACTGTAAATCCACAAATCAGAACACGTGATAAACCTTTAAACGTATGAATCTGTTCAATCAAAGCGTTAAACATAAATGTGTAACGCTAAAAGCTTTCTCAAATATTCCGTAAGTACGTCATTAAAATCTAGCAAGGCATATCAAGTATATAAAACATTTTAACTAACATGACAAATCAACGTTGTGTAGGGCACGCCCAGTAAAACCAACGTTTACTAGCTCTACGATGTAGTGGGGCCCACCCAGCACTCCCATCGTCTTTGTCGAAGTGGGGCCTGCCCAGAACTCATGACAGCATCGTTGTCACAGAGTACACTCAACGTCAATAAGGGAATATAACTTGTGCACGGTACCATATAGCCTCGGGCTCAATATCTTAGCCATGTAGTCAATAAAAGTCTCAGAAAAACCATATGAAAATACTAAAACATGCCTGCTTATCTTTATTTTTTGTAAACTTCAAGCTTACTCAGCTTGCTCGTGAAGAACTAAAAATCTTTTAACAGTACTCGCTAATACATACTTTACTTTAAGTGATATCATTTCAACTACTTTTCAGGAATTCAATAATCACGTGCTCATATAGAAACCTCATTAGAAAATCTAAGCTCAAAACTTGTGTTTGAAACCATTCATAGAAATCATGTATCATTCATAAGTTCATATTCAAGCATGTAAACCATTTAAGCATAAATTACAGTTTAGAAATCATTTTTGAAATTCATTTTGTCACTCACAGTCTTGGCTAGTTCTCTGGTCTGTAGACTTAGCCTATTTCCTCTTGGCCTGTCAAACAAACCAAAACCGAGCATCAGAACTATAAGTCGTCTTGTTTTTCCATGCTTATGAATTCTAAATTCTAGAAATAAAATCATACTTCACACTTTTTTTTCCAGATTTTCTAGATTCAATACTCTAACTTCCAATACTCATAACTTCCTCAATACTTGACCAAAATTAATGTACTACATATTAGACTCTTCATTTTGGAACCTTCTACAACGGATTTGTCCAGAAATCCCCCCCACACAATAAATACAGATTCGTGCTCCTCTGCTACCCTCTACATTTCTCCTAAAATTAAACCTACTTCTAGTCATTTTTTACTCACGAATTCTTCATGTAAGTTATAGGAAATTGAATAAGATTTCCAACCATACCCAATTGAGCTTCTAATTCAACCTATACACCTAAGAATGTTCGAAAAACCAGAGAAAACTTTAGATCCTTATGATTTGCACGAAAATTATGTGCTTTGTATTCCTTTTCAAAAACTATTAACTTATCTTCAGGTTTAGCTCAAGCTTCCTTCAGGAAATTTGTTAGAAAATGGATTAACTTTCAAGAAAGTCAAACCTCACCTCTTAGTTCTTTTTGTGTAGCTCAAACCGACTTAAAAACCAGAGATAGGCAGGTTGAACCCAGATTCTTCCATGGTTGCACTTACATGAACTTTTTCCTCCCTTCTTCAACCTCCAACCTACAACAAGCTTCTTCTTCCTCTTCCTTGACTCTCTCTCTCGAAATTCTCTGAAAATCTGATGGGAAATGATGGAGAAATGGGCTAAAATGAGCTAGGTGGTGGTGCCAAATGAGTTTCCATTTCCTTTCATTTTTTTTCCTTTTTCCTTTTTCTTTTCTTGTCTTTTTCTTTATTTTCTTTCTTTTCTTTTCTTTATTAATAAATTCCAAAATTATCAAAGACAACTTCAACCAAAAGCTTTGCCATTTTTCTTCAACAATGGAACTACAATAACTTAAATCCAACATCCTACAATATGTGACAAGAGCAAATAATCCAAGGAAAATCTCGGGTTTACATTAACTGTTCTTAAACATCACTTTTACCCTTCCTAAGGCTTCCTTGGACGTATGGCAGCCCTTGCCATGCGTTCAACCTATCATATTTTCCTTATTTCTTAGTTTTTAAACTCTTCTTCAAAGCATGGTTTCTCTACTTAAGTTTAAAGCATAGTTCTTGTGTTTCTTATTGTGCTATGCATCCAAGTGGCTATTTTCTTAATGTATGCACCCACTTGACCTTCCTTAGGGTTCCTTAGTGTAACTCCTTCTCAAATGGAGGTCTGGTGCTTTGCCTATACTCCAAAATATAGCCTTTTCCATGCCCAAACTCCTTAATTCCCACCTATGCGTTGAACATTATCTTGATCATGCTTTCAATGCATAGTTGGCTTTCCCTTACCTTTACTTAGCTTGGCCAAACATCTCTTGTTTTTTCCCTTGTTCATTACTACACGGCCTACTAAACTAGCTCAAGATGTGATGCACTCTCCTCCCATTGGACTACCTCCAATGCATGTTGCGCCTCATTAGTATTTCCTCTCAACCTTATCATACTTTTAATTTTCTAAGTCTTGTATGAACTATGCATTCAAGGGTTTTCTTTTGACCTTAACATTCATTCAACTCAAGAAGAATGATTAAATTTTTTCTTTATGCCTTAATGGTTGCGTCATTTCTTTCCTTACTAATACTTTATCCAAATTTTCCTTTTATTGGACTCAGGTGTTCAACTTTTATTCTCAACACTTAGTCCATCTTACTCATACTTTACCCACAAGGCAATTCAAGCCTCTTAGGCTTTCCTATGTTCACCGCATAGCTTGTGCACTTAGCCATATTCTTGCTTTAGCCTAGAATGCTTTCAACTTGTATATCTCATCCTTTTCCCCTTAAATATTTGCCAAACTTTTTTTCCCTTTTATTTTAAGCAACCTCTATTGCTAAGCTCACCACATGGTCTACATACTTAGTCACAATTTTACTTCCAATGTTACTAACATGTTTTCTTCCAGGGCTGCCTGTAGCTCCTTGCCTAAGGTAGTCGATAGCATGCTTGTCTATCTGATATACATCAAAATAACCTTCTTTGGCTAATGTGGTTTCCATGCAAACACATACAACAAACCATACTTAACCATTAACCTTTGAGTCTTATGGCCAACTTCTAGCCAATTCCTTAACTCTTTTCAAATTCTACTAAGTGCTGAAATTCCTCAAATCTATCTGAGAGCTTCTAATCTCAATTCTTAGAAATTTTTCTACTTCCAAGCTTACTCCTTCACTCTCAGTACTTAGAGGATTCCCTTTCTCTTAATGTACCCCACATCTAGCTTTCTTTGGGAAATATCTTCCCAGCATCTCACTAAATGTTAGATTCTTTCGAAACTACACGAGAGTCCTCAATTAATACTTAGAAAATTTTCTTCTTACTTCTTTTATTCTCAAACTTACTCTCGGAGAACTTCTTTTCTTCTCCTTAACTTGTCACTTAAACATTCCTTATCAATTTTAGCTAATCTTGGGTATTATCACTTAGAGAAATTCTCTTCCTTTTACTAGAATACTTTGAGAATTCCTTCCTCTTTACACTTATACATACTATCTCCACGAGTAGCAAGTGATTCTTACTAAGTTAGCAACATAACACATTGAATCATCATCGTAGTTGCAAAAACAATTACTTAGGAAAGCAAGAGTTTACACCTTTGGCTCTTAATTTCCTTCCATTACTCAAGAAGTAGGCTCATTTCAAACTCATGACCTTGAACACCTTGATAGGTTATATGTAACATCCCAAAATTTAAGAAAATCTAAGTTAGTTATCTAAAATTGTTGAGTTTTAATTTTCCTTTCATTTTTGGAAATTTGGATTAAATTGAAATAATTGAAAAGCTTTTATTGGTTAAATTGAATTGAATAGATTAGATATTTGAACTAATTATCTTGAAAATATTGAATTTTCCTTCCTTTGATTTTGGATTTTGGAGTCAACTTAAAACAATTAAGGAGATAATTAATTTTATGTTGTTTTAAATTGATTTAAATATTTAAAAGGATTTAATTTGTATCAAATTGATGGATTTTATGTCATTTAATTTTGATTTTTGAAGCCTAAATTAAGATAATTTGATAAGTTAATTGATTTATTAATTTAATAGAATCTTTCGAGATTTTGGAGATATTGTGATAAAATATTTTATTTATCTTTTTAAAATTTGAAAAAAAATGAAAGAATTGGGATTTTTTAGAAAAATTTAAGGAGAGTGAAAAGAGGCAGAAAATCTGGAAGAAAGCAATTCGATTTTTCAGCAATAGCTTCCACAAAGTTGTCGATTGCTAGATTTTGAACCGTTAGATCGTACTGAAATTTGGTCAGTCTATTCGAGACATATAGTGTTTCATTTTCAATGGTTGGATCGTTGTTTGAAGCTCTAGTTTATCCGTAATTGCTGCTGAATAGAATTTGTAAAATTGGAAATTCCTCTTCTTTCTCACTCTTGCAAACCCTCCTCATGCAAGACCCTCACTACCAATCACTAGCCTAAACAATCTATGCCATCCGACAACAACACTCGCTTCTTGTCTATGGTTGCCACCGCTTCTGGTGTCATTGTCACCGAAATTGATATCTTGGGTAAGTTATTTGGTGTTTTATGGGTTTTCTTGGAAGATATTGAATATCTATCAAATTTTGGTTCAAGTTTTGGCTCACCCATATTGTTTCAATGTTGAAATTGGGTTTTACAGACACTCAAGATTCTTTTCGATAAGATTAAAATTGTTACGCATCCTTTTTTCTTTTTGTAAGGTTTTGGGATCTTTGTTGAGAATTTTTGGAGGTTGGATTAAAAGGTCTAAAGCTACTTTTCATTAAAGTTAAAGGTTGATTTTGATGATATAATTGTTGGATTGTGTTGATTTTGAACCTTCAAAGTGGTTTTAGGATCAAACCATGGGTTGGCTAAGTTGTTTGCAGACATTTAGATTAAGTTGTGATTGGAATTATGTCCTAAATGATGGAATTAATTTTGATTTTTAGTATAGGGTTTGATTCAAGAATCGAAGCATTTTGACGTGTTGTTCACCAAATTTGAGATCAATTTCGAGACAATTTGGGTAAGTAATTGGACCTTGGAAATATAAATATTTGGCCTTAATGGATGATGTAAATTAGGTGATTGGGAATTTTGGCCTTATTTTAGAAATCCTAAATTTTGGTTTATCACTTAGGACTTGGTTTGTGACCTTTTGGGCAAATAAAAGTTAAGGTTTTTTGAGCTTGTATTGACTAAAACTTGAGGTAAATGTCTTTCTACTGGTTTTCCTTTGAATCAATCGTCCCTACCACTTGGACTATTTAATTAAGAATACTTAGACTGTTCTTGAGACTGTTCAGACTAATTTGACTGATTATTCTAGACTGTTTGGACTCATAATTTATGACTGATTGAACTACATGACTTAATGGCATTGACTGACTGGATTGGACTGTTTTTTCGATGATGATGATTGTATCGTATTACCCCTAAAATAAACGACTGTAAAATATAACACAAGAGTTATATGAAAACTGATGCATGCTAAGATATAGGGTTCTTGTTATTTTTTTTAATCTGGGCAGGTGTACACACTACGACTGATTCATGTTCTTTCGGGTTCATGTTTATGACTGATTGTAGACCTTCTGGTTACACACTACTACTGATTCATGTTCCTTTAGGTTCATGTCTATGACTGATTCATGTTTCTTCAAGTTCATGTCTATGAATGATTCATGTTCCTTCGAGTTCATGTCTATGACTGATTGTTCCTTCGGGTTCATGTCTATGACGGATTCATGTACCTTCGGGATCATGTCTATGACTGATTGGTGGAACTTTGATGCGTTATTTTATGCGATGAAATAATGGTAGGGGTTGCGTTGATGGAAAATGTATTGTGCAAACAAGTTTTCTCAGCAGGACCCAAGTATAAATCCTATTGAGTTTCCTGGTAAGCCCAGGGTCGAACTCAGGGGCTAAGGAAAACAATATGTGGTGGTAATTTATAGGGGTTTAGTTAACACTTCCTAGGATTGCGTTCATGTTATGCGATCATGCTACACACATACAACAGCAAATCATCTCTCAACGCAAAAGCTATGGCTTCTAGTTTTAGAATGCATGCGATATATGCGATGATGTCTATAGGACTTACACATAAGCCCCTATTCTTGTCTATGCGATGACGATTGACACACACACATACAAGGTGACCGCAAAGTACCATAACCTATCTCTAGGGTGCATGCGATGCATGTTGACAAACAAAGCTTATCTCTATGTCTCTATCTCTTGCTTATGCAGATCTAATCTTGCTCTCTCGAGTCTAGATTCTAACCTAGCTCTCTCAAGTCTTAGGTTCTTTCTTTAGACTCTCTGTCGAGTAGCTCTAAAGGGGTGATGGATGCAACATAAGACAAGATGATCACATGCGATGAAAATCCTAGGTCATGTTAGTTAAGTACTTCTCAACCCATTCGATAGATTTAGCTACTCATGTGTGTTTTAAAGAGAGTGAACAGATGTAGATAAGCAAGTTCCATTTTATAGATATATAATCGAAATATAGAATGACAATGCAGACTAAGAATAAAGAGCCTGGTAGAAATTTCTTGCTTTCCAAGGCTTTTACACTATTTTTCTCTACTCTGCTAAAAAGATATTCTTGCTCTCGCAAGAGTCGGCCCTCTCTCTGTTTTTCCACGCTCGTTGGCACTCTCTCGAGCTGACCAGGGCGATCTTCCGGCGTCTTTTCCTTTCTCTCGCTTCGCCTTCTAAGTATAAGAAACTAAGAACAAGGCTAAGTATTGGCTAAATGGTGAACTCTCAAAACTGGCGAACTCATTTACTGAAGGTGGCATTTGGTATTTATAGACTTCAGGGTGAGAAGTTTCTTCTCTCTTATGATTGCATTGATGGGATGGCAATAATTATCTGTCTGATGCGTCGAATATTTGTCACCGAAAAGTTGAGTGTACTTGCTACAGTGGTCGTTAACGGCTTGTCAACTTAATTCGGAATCGATCGTCATCAGCTTTCTGTCCCATCATGATTTATTAAGCTTTCACCCAGATGCGCCCACCTTGATGCGCCGGTTCTATGCGGCCACCTTCTCGAGCAGATTTTTGAATGCAAATGATCGCATAGCCTTGCGGCTTCAATCATGATTTCTCGAGTGCAAACGATCACATAGCCTTGCAGTCTCAATCTTGATTTCGCGAGCGCAAACAATCGCAAGCCTTGCAGTTGCAATCTCTTATGCATTAATTTTTTCAGATCACATTTCTGCCTTGCGTCAACACATTTTCTTGCATAAAAATACATAAGTTAACTATTTTAATGCGATGGACGCATACGATCGCAATGTTGTAAACTTAATGCTTTTGGACGCAATATTGTATATTTTTATCATCGCAATCCTACATTGTTTTATGACTTTGCGCTGTAATAATGTGCATTTCTGCCCGTTATCAAATTTTGAGTTACATACTGTGACTGATGCATGTTCCTTTGGGATCACTATGACCACCTATGCCTAGATAAACTAGCTAACAGGTAACTAGAGGGCCAAGTAGGGGTCACTTACTGGGTATTGTTATACTCATCCTTTCCCCTTTTATGTTTTTCTTTCAGGCAATGATAGGAACTGGCAAGGAACAGATGGGACCCATGCTAAAGCCATATGGGAACATTAGAAAATGCTTCCGTTCAGTCTATGTTTTTGTCATTTGAATGTTTAAAAACTAGAATTTAATGTGAGACAACAAATTTTAATGTTTTGAATGTTTTCTTTATGAATATTATTTTTAAGGGATCCCAAATAAAAGTTTTATTTATTTATTATTTATTTGTTTTCTAGTTTATTTTGGAAAACCATCCTTATTATTTTAATGAATTTTTATGGTCAAAATATCTAGGTTTTAAATGTGTATTTAGTTGTAACGCCTTTGTCAGAGTACTCGAAGGGTCGGGTCATTACATTATACTTCCTATTAAACCTCAACTTGGTCATACATAGCTTAGCATTCCCTAACCTTTAACTTTTCACATAAGTACCAGAGTTTGCAAACAACTCAATGCTGAAACTTGCATTCCTTACTTTAGTAAACATACCTCGGTTTGGAGCTTATAAACTTTAGAAAGCTTCTTAAACTAAACCATCCCTACTGAATTCATATAACATTCAATTTTCCTATAGCTTTCCTTGAACATCATACTTTGACTTGTCCTTTTTATGCCTTAGTTGGGGTAAAACCTTTTTGCTCATACTCCCAATGTCATTACCCTTAGTTGTTATATAGTACTCTTAATACATTCAACATCAATTACTGGTCATTACACAACCTTTTACATAATTTTACTTATTACCTTAGTCACTATACTAATTTAAATGTTTGAACATTCTAAAATTTTATTCACATACTCAATACTTGCAAGGCAACATTCATAGCTTGGCTACTTCTCCTTTCTCTCATCTTGGCTCCTCTATGCCAGATTCTTTCCTACTCCTATAGCAGCATCATCATCATGTTTAGGGAATGTATTCCATTCTACTCTAGTTGTTACCGAGGTGCACATATCTTTTCCCATCTATTCATGTTTACATTTCTTGGTTCCATTTTCTATTATGCTAAAATCATGCCCGCATAACTCGGTGAATCTTTATTCATACCACACTACTGACGCTGAATCTTGGATAAGTTTGAGAAATTCATTCCACCCTACTTCATGGAATGATCATGAATGGAATTTCTCATAAAAGACTTGCTCAAACTCAGCCCTCAGTAGGTTATTCTATTATATCTTTTATCTCCGAACACTTGCCACCCATTCTCTACCCTTTTATAGCAGGAATACAGCAAGTGTTACTTTCCCATCTCATGTCAGTCACATAGGCCTCCACTCTTTGACCAATGCCTTATAAGCCAACACCTAGGCTTAGTTTATTTCTTTGTATCTCGTAGTCATCCTTGCCATTGACTTAGCATCTCTCCTACCCTTTCTTAAATAAGGTAGACAGCTGTATCACCCCCACGTCTTGGCCTCCAAACTCACCATGGCTCTTAACGCATAGTTCACACTTAGCCATTTTCCTCTTGCCACTAGGCGTTAACCTACATTCTTTCTAACCAAGAGCCTAAGCTTCAACGCTTAGAATCTTTTCCTTCTAAAACTCCTAAGCCTTAACATTCATACCATAGAATCCATTATATTTAAATACATTAACTTAGGCATACTTAGGCAGGAAAATTTAAGGCATAGGGTTTACCTTTACATCTCAAGACCCTAAACCATTTTTCTATTGAATTTATTCATACCTCAGTATTAGTTAGGTCCATTACTTCCTCAAAACTAGGTACCTTTAAAATCTCAATCCTTTTATGCCAAACTTTCCTTTGGATTTGACCTTACAAATCCTATTCCTTCAACTAATCTCTACATATACTGATCTAATACCTGTTCATTTATCTCAGTACTAGCCCTCAAGATAACTTAATTCATCATCTACTTCCTTACTTTACCTTTTGATAGCATTTGGAGTTCCGATCTTGGGTTGCTTTTATGTCTGCCACATGTACTCTTGACTCTATACTATATTCCTTGAACTTGTTTCGTAGGTTCTACCTAAAAACCCTTAACTGTATTCTCTAAACCATTGACCTCTCTTTTACTTTATTCATCAGGTTTCTCTTTGAACACCTGATCCTAGACCTTCTCTAAGCTTAAATGCCTCAGGTTCCATATAAACATCTAACTCTTAGACCTTTACTGGGCACACAACCCTTCAGGTTTCCCTGATTCTTTGCTCTGATCCCAACATATCACAACCCCTCCTAGATTACCTATTTAACCTAAGAGAAGATGTGAAGACAGCAGATGTCAATCCTCTTATGACATCTTTTGCTAATTAAACCTGTAAAACATCATAACCATCATAGAACTCAACATAACTTATCATCACAATATGTTATTTTCACATCGTTACTCAAGAGATATTTCATTACACACCAAATTCTGACTCTAACTATGTAGAGCCTAACTAATTATCGTCCACTTTAAAACACACAATTGACTATCAAACCCTTTTTACAACTGTGGCAGACTAAATCGTCTTTATCAAGAAACTCGCAACCATGGAATCCTATAACTCTTCTGCTACCTGGGGGAAAACAAAAACATAGGAAAACGTAAGTTGGGGAGCCCAGTGAGTGACATACTTTAGAAACATAAGTTTTTACCATAGGAATCAGCTTCTCATCACATCATATCATACTAGTATACTTCTAGGAAAATCATTCAATTTAGAACATCAAGCATTCCACTAAAATAATCCTTAAAAACATTTACTGTAATAACTAGCATGGAATAGAGGAATGCTAAACGACACATGCTTCATGAAACTCAGAGTTAGAAAATCTTAAGCCATGCATCCATAAGTGCCTTATCATGCATTCAAATAGTGCTTGAAGAAATCATGTTTACTTAGAAAATTCATCATAGAAATAAAGTTCAGGCATGACACTTCTTAAAAGGAAACATCTCTAAAACTTAGTAATACATACATTGGGCTCATAAAAGAAGACATTCTATGAACTTATTCTTCATAAAACTCTTACATGTTTAACTCCATCCTTTATATAAACTTAAACAGGTTTGAGTACTAACTCATATAAAAGCATGCTTTTGAAGCATTTATCAACATTCTATACTTAGTTATTTTCAAACATGCTATGACTTGAAAACTTGTAAAAACATTATGTTGAAATACTTTAAGAGTCAGAAGCCATTCACTTTTAGTTAGCTTCCTTCCTAGCCTTTTAAGCCTTCAGTATCCTTAAGCCAACACATACTTCCTTCATTCTGTGACATAGTTGGCCGCATGGTATCTATTTGGAGCATGGTTCACTCTTCGACGCATGGTAGGCATTAATGTTCAATCTTGCAGCCACTGCTGTCTCAACGCCAAACCTTTCTGCTTCCCTTCATTTCTCAACACTTATAGCATCATTTACAGCTCGATATAGAGAAACCTTCCTCGAGAAGCTTACCCTCAAATTTGATCTTCTAATTTTTTTTTCTCTAGGATCAAAATGCTCCAAACAACTCATACTACTCTGGATGGTTTGAATTTTGACTTTCCTCGAGTTCTCTTCACTTTTGGGTGTTCTTTTGGTTAGATCATTTCATGGCAGCCTAGGGTTGTAGTCTAAACTCAACGGGCTTCAATATAGTTGAAAATCACATTCTTAGCACACATCAAATGCTCACATCGCTTGCTTCTTTCAACCTTAAGTCGGTTGCTTGCTTCTTCATCTCCTAAATCTCAGGTTCAAATTTCAGAACATATAACTCGAGATATATTCATTAAAATTCAAAAATTCTTTCTATGAATTTCTTAAACATGATTTTACCTATCTTACCTCAAAATTAGAGCTCTTAACTATTCTTAAATTGCCTAGAATTTAGGTAACATCATGGACTGCCCAATTGAACTCACAATCAGCAGTACATTGAATCTTCTTTGATTTTTAGCATCATTTCGTGGGAGTTTCTTTTCAGAATCCCCAGATCTTCTTCCTCTCTCAATTAGCTTTCAAATGGCATTACAATCATCTATTTTGGCTGAGTAAAAAGAGCTAAACTAGCCTCTTTTAATAAGCCCATATATATAAGAAAAATCTGCATGAATTCCCAGCCTTCATATCTTGCCACATAACCTCTGCAGCTGGACTTTTCCTCAAATTTGGCTAAGTATCATGAAGCCACCTCATGCTTTACCCATACTAGATATCTTTCACCGCCCAAAACATTACTTCCAATGCTTAGGGGCTTGCTTCAACGCATGGAAGTTCCTTTGCCTCCAATGCATCACTAGGTTTCAAGCTTCTCATCGCATTACTTGTCTCCACGCCAACTTTGCTCCTATGGCAAGCCATTCCAACTTATGTCTTGCTTCTTCCTCACGTCCAACTACTCAAAATGAACTTCCCTTACTTCATAAGTCATTTCCTTTGTCTTTCAATGCATGGCAGCCATCCATACATGGTTACCACCTAACTTCCAACCCATAGAGCTTGTTTGGGGTGCCTTGCATGTTCTACTTGGCTCTACTTCTTAGGTATCCTTTACTCAACCCATGGTGCATCACTTTTACCCTTCCTAGGGCTTCCTTGGACGTATGGCATGAAGGAAATCAGACATGAGGATTTCCATGAGCAGCAGAATGATCATTTTAAATTCCGTTCGTATTTGAGCAGACACAATTATAGTACAAGAAGCGGAAACTAACCGGTAATACACAAAACGAAATTACAGCATGCTTTACAATTAAGATCAAGGGAAGAATTATACATACCTTTGAATACTCATCTTCAATCTTCCTTGATCACGAATGCTCATTCAATCTCCAAGCCCGCAACACACAAACGTTTGAACATAGCGACCGCTACATGGCACGATCAATCAGCAACCACCACATGAACACTGCAAACTCAACGAACGACCTCTAAAAACCTTGACTTTAGTCAAATTGAGTATGACACCACCACAATGGCTACCTTGGTATACTCTGAAACATCCCAAATTTCAGGAAAAATTTAAGTTAATTATCTAAAATTATTGAGTTTAAATTTCCTTTTCATTTGGAAAATTGGGGTTAAATTGAAATAATTGAAAAACTTTTATTGGTTAAATTGAATTTAATTGATTAGATATTCGAACTGATTATCTTGAAAATATTGAATTGTGCTTCCCTTTGATTTTAGATTTTAGGGCCAACTTAAAAAAGAAAAAAAAAATTAAAAGAGATAATTAATTTCATGTGATTTTGAATTGATTTAAATATTTGGAAGGATTTAATTTGTATCAAATTGATGGATCTTATGCCCTTTAATTTTGGTTTTTAAGACCTAAATTAAGATAATTTGAAAAGTTAATTGATTTCTAAATTTAATAGAATCTTTAGAGATTTTGGAGATATTGTGATAAAATATTTTATTTATCTTTTCAAAATTTGGAAAAAATAAAACAATTGAGATTTTTTTCAAAATTAAATGAGAGTGAAAAGAGGTCAAAAATTGGGGAGAAAGCAATTCGGTTTTTTAGCGACAGCTTCCACAAAATTGTCGATTGCCAGAGTTTGAACTGTTGGATCGTGCTCAAATTTGGTCAGTCTGTTCGAGACATATAGAGTTTATTTTGAACAGTTGGATCATTGTTTGAAGTTTTGGTTTGCTCATAATCGCTGCTGAATAAAATCTGTAAACTAGAAATTCCCCTTCTCTCCCACTCTCGCAAACCCTCCTCATGCAAGACCCTCACTACCAGCCGCTAGCCTAAACAATTTATGTCGTCCGATAGCAACACACGCTGCCTATTTATGGCAGCCACAAGTCGACGTGCCGTCAGCTGTCATTGCCCCGATCTTTGCCAGAATTTTGAGGAAAACCTTGGAAAATTGGTGAAGATCGATTGACTAATTAAATCGAGTATTGGAATTTGTCTTGGACCAAACCACAACTTTAGGTTGATTCAAGTGTGCTAAAGAAGTTCTAAGGAGATTTTGTTTTGTGTTTTTTACCAAGTTGAGGTAAGGGTAGAGATGCACCGGCGATGGACAAGCAGAATTCGTGATCGAGCCACTGGGACTAGTTTTATGCTTCCGCTCATGAGATTTAGATTTCTTTTCATGTTTTTCTTAACTTTCAATTTTGATGTTTGAAACTTACTATTAAGAATCGTTTTCAGGCTTATTTATTATCATTTATGATTTATGGGTACCTTATTGTTGTTTTTAATATTTGAATTTAATGAAAGCTTTTTACACTTACTTTATTTATTTAGCATTTATTTCACAATAAAAGAGTGTCGTTTTAATTTTCATTCTTGCATGTATTTAGTAACGACCTAACTTAAGTCCTAGGGGGTCGGGTCGTTACAGTTGGTATCAGAGCCTAAGTTTTAGGTTCTGTAGTCTGACTTACAATGTAAGTCTTGGTTTTGTGTCCCTTATGGCTATTCACGGATCCTTCATCCTCGCCAGGTATGTTCTTTCATTAAATGTTTTATGGAAGATGTGTTTAAAAGCCTTCATGTCTAAGCTTTATGTATTGACTGATTGTTATTGCTAGTTTAACGAACTGAAAGAAGTTAGTATGAGATGGCTATTTTGTTTTGGTATTATAGAAAGAAAGAAGAATCATAATAAGGCCATTTGACGTTAGTTTAATTCATGGAAAGACTGTTAGAAACGAACATATATTTCTGTTCAGGGATATTGAAACCTGATAGAACTATGAACTGTTATGCACTTATGACATGAAAGAAAAAAAATGGATGCATTTGGTTAAGCTATAAAATAAGGTAGGTGAATTGGAAATTCATTGGGGAATAATATTAAGTTTTGCATTATGAGAATAAAACTAGTGGTACTACAAGAAACTTTATCACAAGGCACTTGTTCTTAGTTACGAAATTAAAGTTTCTTTATAAGATAAGAAAGAGGTGAAGAAGAGACAATAAATTTTATTAAGGATTACTAAATATTAAAGTCAAAATGTTCCAAGAAAAAATTTGAAAGGATTAATAGGTCATGATCACTTTCATGGTATCAAAGTTGGTGGAGCGAGTAATGTATGGTGTTTTGGTTCTTTATGTAACGTGCCTAAAAGGAAGAAGAATTACTAGATAGAGCATAAAGCGATAGTATGAGGAACTCTTTACAAGACCTAGATAAGATGAATTGGTCAAGGAATGCCAAGATGGTTGAATTTATAGTTGTCTTTAGATGGGAGAAAACGAGTTATTTTATTGAAAATTCTTAAGGTGCTTGGGTTTGAACTATGTGTTTGTTACAATGAAAATATTCAAGTTTAATTAACCATATCAAGAGGAAGGATAAACGTTTTAAAGTTTAAAAGCAATGTGATCTTGTGGGGATACTCTATTATGGTTCCAAGTTTGTAATGGAATTTTAGATTTATGGAAAAGGGTATAAAAGGGTCATATGTCTTGGTTTAGGGATTATGTTTCACTCTGGAAGTAAAAAGTGCACCTTCGAGTTGTTGGGTTAAGCAAGGATAAATATGAAGAAAAATAAAAGTATTTAAGGAAAGGTTTTATTTATTTGGGGAGATTAATAGAAATTAATGTGTTCAAGACTCCCAAATAGTTAAGTATGGTTTGGATTTTAAAACATGATATGGGTGGATATAAGGCGTTGGTTTTAGTGTAAAAGAGACGTTGGTTTTAGTGTAAAGGAGGAATCTCTTATTACTATTTGGAACTTTGGACTGCAGTAGGCATTATTTGAATATATATATATATATATATATATAGATAGATAAATATATAGCTTGTTTAGGTTGTTGGATTGTAGACTGTGAAAAGGGATTCGAATAGTCACATGTTTTGGTACAAATATATTTCACTAGGAAAGAGAAATAGAGCATCTTGGATTTATTGGTCTTGGAAAAGATAAGGGAAGATGAAAGGATTTGAGAATATTTTGTTGTTTTGAGAAGGTAAGGGGAATTGATATTTTGAGATTAAGAACAAAGGTTTGGTTTGGTGTCCAAGATAGGAAATATGTGTTTACGGACCTTTAGAGTTGATATGAACAATCTCATTACTATTTGGAACTATGGATCTTAGTATTTATTGGTTGAATGGATATCCTGCCTAAGCTATTGGTCATGGAACTCAATTTTAGCATGAGAATTTGATTAAGCTAGACTATCACGTGTTGGAAGAGTGCTTAGCAATCTTCTTCAAATTATATTGGAATAAGAGGAAATAACGTTTTATGAAAGGATGTTTAGTAGCAATAGTTGCTAGAAACTATGGAAATGGAAGGGGTAAGGCCTCGTTAAAGAGGGGGAAGACGTTGAAAGGTATTAACAAGGTCTAGAGGTTTTGATTGTGGACATGAATATCTAAAACAAGGAATTAATAAAGCCATCGATTTTTGAAGGTGAAAGTAATCTAGCTCCAAGTAAGAAACAAGCTATATGAGTATTAAGGTTGAGCAAATTTGATCTCCCAGAATGACCCCTAGCACTAGAGATGAACTTGAGTTGAGAGCAACTCCTATCCTTTAGGCCCCTCATAAAAGGACTCTAGTAGAGTTGGAATAGCCTAAGTCACTTATACAAGAACCATTTAGCAAAGTGTTTCATATGTGCCTTAATGTTTTGCCTTGGAGCACACCAGCTTTGTTTATTAGGAAAGAAAGATGATTCACGCAACTTTGTATCAACTATTACGAATTGAACATGATAGCATATCTCGATTGCAGGGGATTGTCAGGGCAATTAGGTGCCAAATCCGAATTCTGAATCCTGGACTTGAGATGCCACGAGAGATATATTTTCTGTTGCATGGACAATGAGGTGACCCACTCTATGGAATGTGAACATTCTCAATATAGATGTATGCAATCATGAAGGTCTTTATCTTAGAAACTGACATTAGGTAATGGTTATAACTATTATAAGGTTTTGGTGATGTATTTTTATGGGGACTTCAAGAGCCTCATGTAAGTGAGATTTTCAGACTCGTGCATATGAGGGTCTAAATGGTGTTATGTGTTTATTTTAAGATTAAAGAGTAACATGATATTATCTTAGATAAGTTATACAATTCATGGTAGGAGGTGAAAACTTTTTGAAATGTGGAGTTAGTGCTAATTAAAAGTTCTTTGGTATAATTATCGATCTGAAGAAGCAATTTGGAAACATGAGAATGAGATAAGAACTAAGTATCACGAGCCTTTAAGGACTTGAACTTTCGAGGGCGAAAGTTTCTTAAGAAGGGAAGAATGTAACATCCCGAATTTCAGGAAAATTTAAGTTAATTATCTAAAATTATTGAATATAAATTTCCCTTTCATTTGGAAAATTGGGGTTAAATTGAAATAATTGAAAAAAATTTATTGGTTAAATTGATTTTGATTGATTAGATATTCGAACTGATTATCTTAAAAATATTGATTTTTGCTTCCATTTGATTTTAGATTTTAGGACCAACTTAAAAAAAAATAATTAAAAGAGATAATTAATTTCATGTGATTTTGAATTGTTTAAATATTTGGAAGGATTTAATTTGTATCAAATTGATGGATCTTATACCCTTTAATTTTGGTTTTTGAAGCCTAATAATTTGAAAAGTTAATTGATTTCTAAATTTAATAGAATCTTTGGAGATTTTGGAGATATTGTGATAAGATATTTTATTTATCTTTTCAAAATTTGGAAAAAAAATAAAAGAATTGAGTTTTTTTTCGAAATTAAATGAGAGTGAAAATAGGTCAAAAATTAGTGAGAAAGCAATTCGGTTTTTCAGCGATAGCTTCCACAAAATTGTCGGTTGCCAGAGTTTGAACCGTTGGATCGTGCTCAAATTTGATTAGTCTGTTTGAGACATATAGAGTTTCATTTTGAACGGTTGCATCATTGTTTGAACCTCTGGTTTGTTCGTAATTGCACCGGCGATGGACAAGCAGAATTCGTGATCGAGCCACTGGGACTAGTTTTATGCTTCCGCTGATGAGATTTAGATTTCTTTTCATGTTTTTCTTAACTTTCAATTTTGATGTTTGAAACTTACTATTAAGAATCGTTTTTAGGCTTATTTATTATCATTTATGATTTATGGGTACCTTATTGTTGTTTTTAATATTTGAATTTAATGAAAGCCTTTTACACTTACTTTATTTATTTAGCATTTATTTCACCATAAAAGAGTGTCGTTTTAATTTTCATTCTTGCATGTATTTAGTAACGACCTAACTTAAGTCTTAGGGGGTCGGATCGTTACATTCTCAGTGTGAGAATCCAGAAGTGTGGGCCCTGTGTGGACTCGGTTAGAGGAAGAGACCGGAGGAATAACAATCGTGTAAACGTTAAGCAAGTGGGAGATGACTAAGGTCAATCGTCGATGCCCAATCATTTAACAAATGCTCTGTGATCATTTAGCAAAAGCAGTATCATCTCCCACTTGCCCTATACAAGATGCCACATGTCCTACAGACCTAGACTCTCTAGGGACCCTCGAACACTTTAACCATGAGAGCCTTTGTAAATGGATTAGCAACGTTGTGCTTCGATGCGATCTTTGAGACTATCACATCACTGCGATGCACAATCTTCCTGATCAAGTGATATTTCTGTTCGATATACTTGCCCCAACGATGACTCTAAGGTTCCTTCGAATTTGCCATAGCTCGTTATTATCACAATAAAGAGTGATCGACAAATCCATATTTGGAACAACTTCCAAATCTGCATGGAATTTCCTCAGCCAAATAGCCTCCTTAGCTACTTCACAGTGTCGACAGTGTCAGACCGAGACTCGAGGTTGAAGGAAATCAGAATCGAGATTTCCATGAGCAGTGGAACAAGACTATTCCAAATTACAATCATGAATCAACAAATCATTTATAGTCGACTTCAAACAAACGGTTATTGTAAGACCCTAACATTAAATCTAAAGTGGGAAGTTAAATAGAGAAGAAAAATCCTAAGAAAGGATATTGGAGCAAAGGGGGGAAAACATCAAAATTATCCAAAAAGGTGACCAAAAGTCCAAACGCCTATAAAGGGCTTAAAACATTTTGGATGCAAGAAGGCCTAGGATGCAAGAAGACTTGAAAAATGGCTAAGGGTTGCATACTACCAATGCAAGGGCATACATGAGCCATGGGGACATGGGCAAGAGGTATGCGTCGAGGGAGCATGCTAGGCACGCAGGCCATGCATGGAAGCCAAGCGCACAGGCCATGTGCCAAGCACGCAGCCATGCGTCGAGGACAAGCGCACAGACCGTGCATCAAGCGCGCAGCCCATGCGTCGATAGTGTATGCTGAGCGCCCTGCCTATGCATCGAACGGGCAAGTGGGCAAGCCATCCTATGCGTCGAAGCGCTGTTGAGTCTGCCGAGCAGCCATGCGTCGATGCGCTATGACAAGTGCATGCCCATGCGGCTGAGTGTGCCTATGCAGCCGAGTGTGCCTATGTGGCCAAGCGCGCAAGCGCCTAGGCAGCACAACCGTGAGTCGATGGTCAGCGTCGTGCGTCCATGCTTAGTAGGCCGAGCAAGCACACCTAGCAAGCCATGCTTCAAGGGTGAGTGGCCACCCTATGTGTTGGTGATGGCCAACTCATGCGTTGGCTAAGTGGGACTTTGATAATGGAAAGGTGAGTTGTTATGCGTTAAGGATAAAGGGTAAGGCTAATTGATGGAAAACTTCAAGGGAGGATGCCAATGGTATACGAGCATAAGTCTTAAATAATTTAAGTAGAGAAATATGTGAAGTATTTAAGTAATTTAGGTGGCAAAAGGAGTATCATACAAAATTCTAGTAGGAGGTGGACAAAAGAGATTTCATGCAATTGAAGTCTTATCACCTCAAGCAGGAGGTGGGTGAAGGAGATTTCATGCAAAAAAGGAGATTTTGGCTGGCAAGCTGAAATGAGAACAACTCAAGGCTAGGCTGGGTAGGCTGAGTGTTGGCAGCTCCAAAGTGAGACAAATGGGAGTTGAGTTGTCACCATGGGGTGAGCTTGAAATGGCTATAAATAGAAGGGTTGGGCAAGAAGAATTTATTCATACCATCACCTAAATTTTGTGTTGAGAACATATTTAGAGAGTTATGTTTGAGTTATTAGGCTACCAAGTTGATTGGAGATCAAAAGAAAGAAAGGTTGCATTGGTGAGGCATTGAGTCAGCCGGACAAACAGCCAGCCCACACCTTGCACGCACGCAGTGCTACGTCCATCCGTCCGCGCGCACCTCGCTCGACGCATCCCGTGCGCCAGCCTAGCGCAGCTGCCTCCCCCGTACGACGCATCATGCCCAGCGCACGCCCAAATGAGCTAGTCCCCTGTGCAGCACAACACGCCCACTCTGCCTACTGCCCAATGCCCAGCTGCCTACCACAGTCCAAATAACCTCTAAGGAGGCTAATTTTGGGATTTTGGCTAAATTTGAGTAGGGTAAGCTGGTATTTTCATTATATAATGGTATTTTGGCTAGTTTGACATTATTTAT
Source organism: Benincasa hispida (assembly GCF_027475165.1). NCBI lineage: Eukaryota > Viridiplantae > Streptophyta > Magnoliopsida > Cucurbitales > Cucurbitaceae > Benincasa > Benincasa hispida. The sequence goes on along the minus strand of NC_143481.1, from coordinate 32,314,097 downwards.
TGATATAACAAGTATTAATTGAGGAATTTCCATTGATATGGAGGAATTCTCAGGAAGGTATTCTCAAGGTGATTTTAGTGGGAAAACTTGCTTACGGTGAGTGTTTACTTAGTTTTATGCGTTAATATATGGATAAGTGCATATGTAAGTACAAAATACATGCTTATGATGTTATATTGTTGCCATGATATTGTTTGTGAAATTTCTATGGAAACTGAGATTATACCTGGACTACATAAGTTAGCATGCTTAATAAAAGGTGCTTGGTGGGAAAATATAGTCAGCCTCGGCTGGCGGGAAATAATAGTCGGTGACGACCGGCGGGAAATATAGTCAAGTTACCTAATATGACTAGCGGGAAAAGAATTGTCGATGTGCACATTGGTGGGAAAAGAGGGTTTTAGGAAAGTTTCCATAAAAAGTTGTTATGATTAATAATGTGTCCATGATATGAGCATGCCACGTATAGCATGGAACTGGAGGATGATGATTGAATGAATATACACATGATCATGCATAAATTATATTGGAATTGTGATTATGTGATTGATTTCCCAAAAATATGTTTTGCAAAGTTATTATTATTTTAAAAGCATCACTCACTAGGCTTAGTAGCTCACACTCTTCAAAATGTTTTCTTATATCCCCCCACCCAGATAGCAAAGCGGAGCGTTCAAGAAGGAGTCTACTAACCACCAACGTACCAGGACTTGGTAAATTCAGGGCATGGCTCGGATCATGTAATAAAGAATATAGGAAATTGAACTATGTGTATGAAAGTTAGATAGAGTGTTGTAAACATGTTGAAGTCTTTAATAGATAAGGGGGGAAATGTTAAATTTAAATGTTATCTTGGAATACTACTAGTGTACCCTCACGCTCCCTTCCAGGTCTTGGGGGCTAAGGCTAGGGAGAGGGTGTGATAGTTATGCAATTCTTATAGAAATTACAGCATGTAAAATACAAATGAACAAAGAGTAAATATCTACACACATAGGCAGAAGCGTCTTCACGCTCCGATGTGCACTCTGATCGAACAATAGCAACCACGAGCGCTTGATCTACACAACCGAAACACCGCAACAACACAACATGAACACTTCGCGCTTGTCCTCAATGATTTCCTCGGTCACGAACTCCTCCGTAATAGTGAACGGATACTGCGCTCATCCACAGCGACACGAACGACCTCTAGAAAACCTCGGCGGTGTCGAATTGAGTCTGACACCACCAACAAGGCGACCTTGGTATTCTCGGTGTGAGAATCTAGAGGGTGGGCTCTATTTGGACTTGGTATGAGGCAGACGAAGGGAGGAAACAACGATCGCGTACACGACTGGGAAAGTGGGAGAAGGCTGAGACCTATCGTATAGGTCGATGCCCAATCGTTTAGATAAAACTATACGATCATCTAGCAAAAACTATGCAATCGTTTAGATCTATCGCTTAGCTTGGTCTGTTGCTACAGACTCTACATGATCGTTTACCTGGGCCAGCAATCGTCTAGCAAAGCTATGCGATCGTTTAGTAAACACTGCACGATCGTTTAGCTCGTCTAGTCATCGTTTAGTAAATCTAAATTTACTTGACGACTTACGTGAGTTTCTTTTCGCAGAGAGAAAACTCGAAATCCTTTTCAAACTTTTGAAAAACTTCTTTTCAAAATAGGAAACCACTTTCCTTTTAAACTCACGGTTACCATGATCCAATAACCACTCACTACTTTGGTTATTTAAAAGAAAAAGAATTAATTATCTAATAATTAATATTATTATAAATATAAATGATAACCAACTTATACTATATTTATAACCTATAGTTTTAATATTTCATCTCATGAAACATATAAACCATAGTTCTTTTTCTATTCCATGGTACTTAATGTAAATCTCATTTACATCAATCCTCCATTAGATGTATCTCATACATCATACCGATTATATCAAATATAATCAAAATACCTCTTGTAAATCTGAACATTTCAAATCAACACCAAGAACTAATCCTTGATAGAATCCAAGCTACCAAGGGGACCTCATGGACCTGTAGATCCGAAGCTCCAACATTACGTGAATAACTGACTAAACTTTTAGTCACGGGATCCACCATCCGTTAACTGCCAGGCACTCCATTAAAGACCGACAGCTGAACTCTCCTCACTACAGATATATTATGTGTCCATCTTAACCAATCAGCAGTGCGACAACCCTTCACAGGTCGCTCGTAAGTACAGCTGGGCCAATAACTATTATGCCCCTGTAGTTACATCTATCTCCTTAAGTACCACTGATCCCTCTAATGAACATAAGTCATAGTCCTACTATGACCGAGTCATCTCTTCCAAAGAGAAGTTGTGGCCACTATGTTTAAGCCCCAGAATCAGCCCTTAAGGGAGCAATCTCTATACTTATCCCTGCTTCAAGAAAGGAGTGAATTCCATATTGTGAATTGAGTTCCCAACTCCCAGATCAGACAAGTCCCCAAAAAGGTAGGCATGTTGAGTTGGCAATCTAGCCACTCTCACCCATACTAATCAAAGGACCGCCCTCAAAGGCAGGAGTTCACAAAACACTCAGGATTGAGGTTGTGTCACCTATGGTCGTTTAGGTGAGATGCAAGTCTCTAGTATCAACGATGTTATATATAGAGTCTAGTCATCTCGTGGTCTAGGTATTATACAAACTCTTTGTATAGGACACCCCCGCTCCATATCTCCACATGAATGGTCAGGATTAACCATCTGTAGTAGTTTACAACACTTGCAAACCTCTACAAAGTGGGCTGTATCCGTAGTGTCACTAGGATCAGGTATCCCACCTTAATCCTTATACTACAGACTGATTTAGGTTATCACTTAAGGCATGATCCACTTGTATATCGCATATACATGCTTAAGTTCACATAAGATAACTAAGGAGCTTTGTTTATTGGATATGAGTAAATGCCAGAATTAAATAACACTTATTTTATTCTTTGAACAATGTGTATCTTTATAAAACAACGAGACTTCGGGAGAATTAGGAGACCAATCCCAACAATCTCCCACTTGTCCTAATGACTTGAGAGACTAGTGTACAAATACAATATAAAAATGTACAATAAACAATAAACTAGGGCATACCCCAGTATCATCTCCCACTTGCCCTAGACAAGATGCCGCATGTCCCGCAGACCCAGACTTTCCAAGTGACCCTCGGACAGTTTAGCCATGAGGGCCTTTGTAAAGGGATCGCCAACGTTATGCTCCGATGCGATCTGCTGGACTATCACATCACCACGACACATAATCTCCCTGATCAGGTGACATTTCTGTTCTATGTGCTTACCTCGACGTGACTCCGAGGCTCCTTCAAATTTGCCACAGCCCCACTGTTATCATAATAAAGAGTGATAGGCAAATCCATATTTGGAACAAGTTCCAAATTTGTAAGGAACTTCCTCAGCCAAACAGCCTCTTTAGCTTCTTCACAATCCGCTACGTATTCGGCTTCCATAGTGGAGTCCGCGATGCATCCTTGCATGATGCTTCGCCAAACTACAACCCCTTCATTCAGAGTAAACACTGACCCCAATGTCGATTTGCGAGAATCTCGATCGGTCTGAAAGTTAGAGTCCATGTATCCTGTAAGGATCAGATCCTTATCTCTATACACAAGCATGTAGTCCCTCGTTCTCCGAAGATACTTAAGGATCGTCTTGACTGCCGTCCAGTGATCAAATCCTGGATTGGACTGATACCAATTGACAATCCCTACTGCATAGCAAATGTCAGGTTTGGTATACAACATTGCATACATCAAGCTTCCTACAACAGAAGCATAGGGAATCCGTCTCATCTCCTCAACTTCTTGAGGTGTCTTAGGACATTGATCCTTCGACAGAACGATTCCATGCCTGAAAGGTAACAAACCCCTCTTGGAATCCTGCATCCTATACTTGATCAATATTTATTCAATCTAGTATCGGAAGGCTCCCTATGAAGCATTGTACGGCCGACCTTATAGGATCCCAGTATGTTGGAACGAAGTCGGAGAGCGACAATTATTAGGTCCAGAATTAGTTCAACAAACAATTGAGAATGTGAAGCTTATTAGGGATAATCTTAACTCTTAGCTAGACGATCTAGTGAAAAAGTAACTTCTACTGGTACAAACTTGGCCGTCTTGGTTAGTCTATCGACTATTACCTAAATGCCATCGTATCCTGAGGGCGTCCTAGGGAATCCAAACAGAAAGTCCATTGTCACATGCTCCCACTTCCACTCAGGCACTAAGAGTGGGTTTACTAATCCTGCTGGTCTTTTTCACTTAAGTTTCACCTGTTGTCAGACTAAACATCGATCCACATATTCTGCTATATCTCTCTTCATCCTAGGCCACTAGTAAGATCTCTTCAAAGTTTTATACATCTTGGTGCTTCCCTGATGCATAACATAAGTAGAATTGTGTGCTTCTTCCAGAATGGCTTGCTTAAGCCGTAGTTTATTAGGCACACACATTCTTCCGTCCTTTTCTAGTACATTATATGCTCTCAATTGAAAGTCAACTCTGATTCCCTTACTTACATCATCAGCAATCTTCTAAAGATCAGGGTCTTTCAACTGATCCTGCTTAAGGTCTTTTACTAAGGTAGGCCTTACTTGGAATGTAGCTATCAATCCTCCTGACTGTCCCACTGATAAGGCAGTTCTAGAATTCCTAAATTCTTGCAATAGCATTCCTCTCATTGAGCCAATAATGGCCATGGATCCCGAGGATTTCCTACATAGTGCATCCGCTATAACATTAGCCTTACCAGGGTGGTACTCAATGGAACAGTCATAATCTTTGATCAGCTCAATCCATCTTCTCTATCTCAGATTCAACTCTTTTTTATCAAAAATATATTTTAAGCTCATATGATCTGTGAATATTTTGCAATGCTCTCCAAATAAATAATGTCTCCACAACTTCAGAGCCAAAACAACCGCTGCCAGTTCTAGATCGTGCATAGGATAAATGCTCTCGTGTTTCTTAAGTTGACAAGATGCATATGCAATCACTTTCCCATCCTGCATCAACACACATCCCAATCCTTGTCGGGACGCGTTACAATAAATCTCAAATTCCTTACTGTAATGATAAATTTAAATGCGTTGATTGTGTATCGCCAACAACTTGTTAGGCTACTGACGTACGTATATGCGCTTTGCGACAATGATAATGTGATACTACGTTCTAAATGTATGCGATGATAATGATATGTGTTCGTAGTATGCGTTCATGTAGTGCGTGTCACAAGTTTTCTTACGCTGGAACCAAGTATAATTCCAACGCAAGTTTCTCAGAGTGATCTGAGGTCGAACACGGGGATTGTGATGATTAATGCGATACTAATGTGGTACATGTGACCGGTTAAACATAAAGAATAATGAATTGATTTGAGAAAAGTAAATTGCGGTAAAGAGTAAATTGCGATAAAGAATAAAATGCGATAATAAAGTAAAGTGCGGTAAAATAAATTGCAGTGATAAAATAAAATGTGGTAATAAACAAATGAATAAACAATTAAATATACAAGTTAAGGACTGGCTGTGAAGATGCGCAAAAGTATCTGATGAATGCGGTGGCAAATCTTGTGAAATGAGTCAGAAATAGAATGGGTTTAGGGAAAGGACATCGCAAGTTCGTCAATCTTATTGAGGACGCAACTAAGGTTCCGCTTTCCCTTGGCATACACCTCTCAGTGATCGGCCGTGTTCCCATATGTCTATGGTGAAACAGGGATGAACGTGATGAACGCAAGGTTGTTTCCATCTCTAGAAATACTTCTCGTTTTAGTTAACGTATTCTTCCAACCTTCTTTCGAGAGGCGAAATAACATCTTCACTTCTGCTCTCACAGGTGAAGATGCTGTCAAGCATGCTTTAGCTAAACTTAGTCAATTTCTTCAACAAAGATTAACTTACTTGCTAATCCTTCCCATTTACCCTTGGGGATGAGTTACACATGATGAAAGAATTGGATGATGAATGTATGGTAAAGAACAGAGAGATGATGATGAATATGATAAGGACATTGAAATCTAAGGATAAGCGTTTGTTACAGATAGTGAATGAAAGAATAGAGATGAACACAGTGGATGAATAGAAAATAAGAACAAATACGAAAAGAGTGTCAATGTCTTGATACGGATCCCGATCGGAGACGATTTGCTTGTCGGCGTGTGGTAGAAATGGAGTGGAAAGCTTCCCTCTCAGGCTTGTTTTCCAGGTAAAAGTGACCCTTTGCACAGAGCTTCTTCTTCAGGAATGGAAATAATTGCTTGCTCTAGAGACTTACCTCTCGGTCTTGTCTCGTCTTTCTCCCCAGATTTCTATGAATTGTCTCTTCAGACCAGCCTCCTTTCTTTGAATTTGATGAAGCTACTTATAGACCTTGGCTCTTTCTGCATTAGTGGTCCCGCTCTATAAAGCTGATAATTCCTGCCATGGCATAGTGGAAACGTCCGCTCTGCTCCAGGTTCAATTTGTCAGAATCGTACAACAAAAAAGCTATACAATGTTAGAAGTCCTTGCAAATGCGCTGCTCTTTACATCTTCGATCGATCACCGCATGCGGTGTAATTGCTTTGATCTTTTATCGAATATGTAGCAAGTATGTGCCTCCAAAACAACCCCTTCAGCAACACCTACAATCCGGGTTGGAGGAACCATCCTAACTTCGGTTGGGGAGGGAATCCTAACCAAGGGGGGCCAAGCAACCATCAAAGTGGCAGTCGAGGGAACCCTCCTTCTTTTCACCATAACTCGAATCAATGGCAACCAAGGCAATCGCATAATCAGCAACCCTCATCTTCAAACACATCTGGAAGCTCATTGGAGGCCCTGCTCAAACAATATATGGACAAAAATGATGCAGTGATGCAGGCGCAGGCGTCTTCAATTCGAAACTTAGAGATTCAAGTGGGCCAGCTGGCATCGGAGCTTAGAAACAGAACACCTAGTACGTTGCCCACCAACTCTGAAGCCCCAGGATCTCATGGAAAGGAGCAAAGTCCCTAGGACATTGGGCAGGCAAGCTGGACTGCTTGCAGAGGTGTGGATTGCGCTCATTCAAAGAAAATCATCTTCTGGTCCATATCTCACATCTATGTTTAAATGCTTTCTTTAATTACTGTCTTTATTAATTTCTGAACTTTTTCTTTTACTATGTCATTTAATTTGTTTCATGACTTTATGCATTTATTTTTCAATTAACTCTCTTGCATTTATTTCTGTGTTTTCTTTAATTCCTTTAACTTTTCTGTATTTAATGCGTTATTCTTTAACCTGGTGAATGATTGAATAATGAGAAGAAATTTATTACCGCAAGTTAGAGCAACTTGCGTTGATGAAAAAAAATTAAATAATAAAATAAAATAATAATAATAATAATATTTTTTTTTTATAATAAAAAAAAACACATTCAATATGCATGGTGATAATGGACACATCTTGAACCAACAAGATACACTTTGTATTCATCCAACTCAAATGCATTGCGTTGAGGAGTGTGTTATGCGCGTGTGTGTCCTTTCCCCGTCTTTAGCAAAATGCACTATGTTGAGGTAGTGTTGTGCTGGTAGCAATACCATGTGCCCGATCCTCCAGAAATGCGTTTAGCTGAGGGGTGTGTTGCGGGGATGCATGCGTTGTTGCCCATCCTCTGCGAAGATGCATTTGCGTTGGTGAATACATTGCGTTAATCTTTTCCTTGCGTCCATTCGAATAAAACTTTAAAGATAATTCTTTTTGCAAAATTGAGAAATCCAATCATTCCTATTCCAAAGAAATGATGATTCTGTAGACGAAAGGACGTTTACTCTAAAACCTCATAAATGAGGGGAGTTCAAACGGAGGGCCTTTTGAGTGTCTCGAGGCTTGCCACTGCAAAAATAGCATTGGGCCCACTAAGGCCTAACCTATACAAAGGACTTTCTTCGTCTGTGAGCACACTTTGCCTCATTTGCAATCTGAAACCCTAGTGCCCCTGCATACCGGGCTTTCTTCTTCCCTGAAACCCTAACATTTTCTAGCTTTCTTTCACCTTAGCATCCATGGCCGACCAAACTTCCCAACCTTCTGCTTCACCCTCAACACCTTCAACAGACCAACTCTCCATGCGAGAAGCAGCATTCCTTGCTACTAGTCGGCGTCTTGCTGCTCAACCTCACACTGTTCCTAGAATCGTCGGAAAACCCCGGCGAAACCTTTTAACCGTCAGACCACTTCAGTTCAAGAAGGGGCAAAGCACTAAAAGCACCCCACTCCCAACTCCAGCAGTCTCCACTGAAAACGAAAAGAAGAGACGAGATGACAAGGAGGTATTCAGAAACATTCTAAGTAACCTAGAGAAAGGAGAAGGACTGCTCGAGGATGGGGTTGTAAACCAACCACTGGTTATGGAGGAGGTAATGGTGGTGATGACGGAGGAAGTGGCGATGACAAAGGAAGTAGTGGTGGTAGAGGAAATGGTGGAAGAGGAGACAAGGAGAAGCACTCTGGCCATAAGGGATCCTAAGGAAACTACGCAAGTAGAATCCTATGAAGGACCCATCAGAGTCGCGTTGGAGAAAGTTATGGCAGAGAAGCAACCAAAGGTGGAATAGGAGAAAAAGAAGAAAAAGGAGAGCAAGGGAAATAAAGTTGGAAAAGGTGAGCCATCCCATCATCGAAAAGAGAAAAAGAATAAAGAAAAAAAGGAGGATGAAGAAGATGAGGAGGCCAAGCTAAGGAAGAGGAAAGAGAGGGGAGAAAGGAAAGAGCACAGGCGTGAGGAAATGCGCTTGAAGAAGGAAGAAGAAAAGAAGAAGAGGGCTGCAAGCCCAGAGATGGATGGGGAATCGACCTCCATGAGGGAGGACAGGGGGGAGCCAGCGCAACTTAGGGAGTTGGCACAACCTGAAACAATGTAATTGGTTGTGGCCGACGAAGGCGAAGAAGGAGAAGATACCCTCCTGATGCGGCTGTCACTTAAAATTTATATCTTTAAGCATGTGGACAAATATGCGATACTACTTCTAGATATACGTTATGAATATTCTTGTAGTATGCCTTGCATTGTCATAAGTTTCCTTATGTTGGAACCAAGTGTAATTCCACCGCAAGTTTCTTGGTGTGATCCGAGGTCGAACACAGGGACTGTTTGAGGTTATTGTGGTATGTTCGTGGTATATGTGACCAGGTTTTTTTCAATCTTTAAAGAGTGTTTTGTACAAGTATATAAAAGTCGTGGTAAAGTAAAGGAAAGCAGTAAAATGCGATAATAAAATAAGTACAGTAAACCTAAGCTAGATGATACAAGATACAGGCTTCATGATACAAGATGCTGGGGTCCAGGCTGACTGTGAAGGTTATGCAAAGAGCATGGAATGTGGCGGCAAGTCTTATGTACAACACAGAAAGAGGAAAATAACTAATATAAACAGCGCAAGTTTCTTAATTGTGTTGAAGTTATAAGTACGGTTCCGCTTTTCTCTTGGTGTACACCTTTCAGTGATCGACTACACTCCCACATGTCTGTGGTGAATCAGAGACGAACGTAATGAATACAAGGTTGCTTCCATGTCTGGAAGTACTACTCACTTTATTAATGCATTCTTCTAACCTTCTCTCGATAGATCAGAATGGCATCTTCACTTCTGCTCTCACAGGTGAAGATGTCGTCTATCATGCTTTAGCTAAACGCAGTTATCACTTTAACACAAATTAAGTATTTGTTTAATTCATATTAACTACCAGGGGATTAAGAAGACATCATGGAGAAAGTGATTCATGGAGGAACGGAAGTAGACAGAAAATGGAATATGAAAGCAATCGAAACATTTAATATGTCTATTAAGCGTTTGATACATGGTGTGTAAATGAAAGGATAAAGAAAGTGAAATACAATGATGAAAAGAGATAGAATAGATACAAACAAGTGCCAGATTAGATACAAACAAGCGCCAACGTCTTGGCACCGATTCGGGTGGAGATCTGCTTGCCGAATTGGATGGATCAGATGGATGGATGAGCTTCCCTCTCAGGCTTGGTCAACCGATAGTAGGGTTCTCAGCATAGAGCTTCTCGATGGGTATTCGGCAGAATAGAACTGAGACTCACCTCTCAGCCTTGTCTCGTCTTCTTCCCGGATTTCTTCAATTAAGCACCCAACTCAACCTTTTCTCTCAACACTTTAGCAGCAATTAGCCTCGTATCCAGTAGCATATTTTTTTTCCTGAAATTTATGGGGTATTTATAGGTGAAGATCTTTGACTCTGGCCTTGTGGAGGGATATTATTCTTTCTGTTATGTAATCAAACCGTCAATTTTTCACAATCGTTAGTTGTATACGTGTCTCAATCCTCCACTTTTGCATTGCTCAACTGCATCTTTCGATCGTGAGTTCGCATGCGGTGTTGTTTTTATTATTGCATGCGGTTGAAAGTCAGATCTAGATCGATTGTCGCATTGTGCCATCATTGCGTTAATTGTCTTTTCATTGTGGATTGATGGACACATTGTGACAGAGATGCGTTGATGAGTTCTTCTTGAGCCTTGAGCACAAGCGGTGACTCGGTTTCCTACAAAACAGAGTAAAATCTCCTTTTCTTCTTTCTTAAAAATGTTAGTGGGTGTAATTGCGATAATTTATAATTATTGTAAATCTAAGCTAATTTTCATACAATCGGCGCATATTCACTATCTTTTGGCCGTAAAATCTAGATAAGGCAATATAAATAAGTTGTATTTCTACAAGTTATCAGCGACGTCGCAAGGAGAATGCATCGTAAGGGTCTACCATTGACCCTTCAAATTTGATCAATGCATTAGAAGAAAAGGAAAGAAGGAGAAAGGAAGATGAAGAGAGACAGGAGAAAATGGAGCGGGCGAAACTCATCACTGCAGAAGGCAATAGAAGAAGAAGACTGCATGATGAGGAAGTGCACCACAATAACGAGATCTCAAGACTCGAAGAAATAAGGTGGCTCGAAGAGGAACAATGCCTTTTGTTGGCCTCTGAGCAGTTTGTGGAAGAGTTTGAAAGAGAAGTGAGAGAAGAGGAAGAAGAATAAAAGGAAAAGAAGGTAGAAGAAGAAAGGAGAATGAGAGAAGAGAAGGAAAGGAAGTACGAAGCTAACAGGTAATGTTTAATTAAGAAGAAGGGCAAAGAACTTGCCGAACGAGAGAAGGAGGAACAATACAAGGAATGAGAAAGAAAACAAAGGCAACAATCCTGCCTTATGTTGACAAAGAGAAAGGGCAAAGCAGTCGCAGAGAGTAACAAGCCCGCGTTGGCAAAGGTGCGTCCTTCAAGAAAGAAGGAGAATGACGACTTGTTGATGAAGATGGGCTTTTTCCCTGTGCCAATGCCACTACCAGATCTGATCACGAGCATGATCGTGGAACATGGTTGGGACACATTTTGCCTGTGCCCAGCCATTGTTGTTCCAGAGGTAGTAAGGGACTTCTACCATGGACGGCTACATGGCATCAAGGATGTGGTGACCATAAAAGGGAAAATGGTGTCTTTCAGCACAAGAGACATCAATGAACTATACCGGATGAAGGATAACCCGGATGCATTGGGCAACAAAATCATTGATGATCCCACGAAAGAGCAAATGGAAGATGCGCTGCGAGTATTAACACAACCGGGCAATAAGTGGTCAGTTTCTTTAAAAGGCATCAAGACCCTGGCGTCCAAGACTCTGCTTTCGGAGGCACAACTTTCGGTTTATTTGGTTAAACGGTGGCTGATCCCAACTTCCCATGACAAGACAATTTCAAGGGATTGAGTTATGGTCGAATATTGCATTGCACGCGACATTCCAATCGATGTAGGCCGGTTGATCGCAAGACAAATCAAGGGTTTTGTAGGGCACATAAGAGGGCAATACTTCTTCCAATGGACGGTTTCAAGTTTATGCCTATCACTAGGTGTGGGCATTGATGAAGAGCCGATAGCAGAAGTTCACGGCCTAATAAATGTCAAGATTTTGAGGTTGCTCCTCAAAGATTCTCCACACTACCCTGAACTCCCTTTGAAGAGGCCTAGCATTGATTTGAATGCACCGCAAGAGCCCAAGCCAAAAAGACAGCGCACAGATGAAAAGGGAAAGGAGAAAATCCAAGAAGAAACAACGCAAGATCCAGAACCCTTGGATCCTTTTCCCTTAATAATTCGCCCTCCAAGCCCTCCCATACAATCTTCTTCTCCCCTTCCTAAGAATTTTACCAATCTTCTCCTTGCCCCAAATTCTCCAACCGCATACCCAGTAGCCCCATCCTCACCTTCAGCATCATCACCGCAACATTCCCTTCGACCGCCACATGTTGATGACCCACACGATTTGGGTGAAGGCACCTTTGCCCAACCTCAAAACGTTGCTGGTGAGACATCACAGGCACAACCCACTGTCGCCTCCTTGGCTGCTGAGTTAGTAAAAATGCGGTCCCTCTTCTCTTAACAACAACAACTCTTCGCTCAGCAACAAGCCTTCTTCAACCAAAAATTTGATGTGATAATGGAGCAAGTCGACGATATACAGCGCAGTGCTGCTACGTCAACGGAGGCATTGATTAATATTCAACGCAACATTTATACAATCCATTACCACCAAAGACAGCTTTCAGAGCGCAACCATGAGTACTTTAATTTTCTAACAACATATCTTCATGGTGTAACAGACGAGTGTAACCATGACCAACAGTCTCTAATAAATGACGCAAAGTTTGACCATCGCATACGAACGCATCAAGTTATTTTGACAAGAAGAGGTAAACATTCTCTTTAAAACTAGAAAAGCATTTTTGAGCAGAAATTTGTTATATTGAAGAATAAAGTAGGGCTTTGATATTAATTAGCAAGCATAGAAGGAAATTGCGTGGTTAAGTAATGTGCCTATGTGAAGCATATGGAGCAACCAATCGACACAAAAATTTAGGATAGGAACTGAGCATTATTGCCTTAGTAGAAGATATACTTGAGGACAAGAATATGTCTAAATTTGGGGGTGGGATAACTTGTAGGAATACAAGTTATTTATACTTCTTTATTTAGATATTGCGGTTAAAAGAGAGGAAAGTTGCGTCAATTGTATGAAAATTGGCTAAGAAATACAATAATTATAAATTGTCGTCAATACACCCACTAACACCATTGTGATGGTAGAAAAGAATATTTCAAGTCTGTTTTGCAGGAAATCCAGTCACCGTATGCGCTCATGGCTCAAGAGAGAAAGATTAACGCATCTACGTCGCATTGCGCCCATCATCCAGGAATGAATAGACGATCAACGCAATGACGGCGCATGCGACAGTTGATCCAGAGCTGAACTTCAACCGTATGCGGTAATAAAAAACAACACCGCATGCGGAAAAATGATCGAAGATACAAATGAGCAACGCAATCACGAAGGATTTTGACACATGTACAACTAACCGTTATGAATTTTCAACGGATTGATTGCATAATAGAAGGAATATTTATTCCACCATTCTCGGAATTTCCATAACAATAAAGTGGGGACCACACGGCAGAGAGTCAAAGCTTTCATCTATAAGAACCCTAAAAGAATTCACTGAAAAGATATACTTGATACGGATAATTGATACGAGGTTATTGAGAGAGAGACTAATCTGAGTGCTGATCGGAGAAGATTCGGGAAGAAAAGAAACAAGGCCGAGAGGTGAGTCTCAGGGCGAATCATTCCAAATCCCCACCGTGAAGCTCTGTACCTAGATCAACTCTACCGGTTGAGCAAGCTTGAGAGGGAAGCTCATCTTTCCATTCACTCCATCTACACTGGCAAGCAATATCTCCATCCAGATCAGTGTCAAGACATTGGCACTCTTCTGTATCTGTTTCTAACTTTTATTCATCAATTGTACTTCATCTTCTTAGTCAAAATCATCCACAACCATGTATCAGATGCTTGATTTTATAATTAAATGTCATGATCACTTTCATTTCCACATTTCTGTCTATTTCCGTTCCTCCATTAATCGCTTTCTCCACGATTTTTCTTAATCCTGTGGTGATTAATATGAATTAAACAAGTAATTTAATCTGCGCTAAAGAAATAAGGATGTTTAGCTAAAGCATGCTAGATGACATCTTCACCTGTAAGAGCAGAAGTGAAGATGCCATTCTGATCTGTCGAGAGAAGGTTAGAAGAATGCGTTATCTAAAGAAGAAGTACTTCCAGAGATGGAAGCAACCTTGCGTTCACTACGTTTGTCCCTAATTCACCACAGAGATGTGGGAAACGTGGCTGATCACCAAGAGGTGTACGCCAAGGGAAAGCGAAAACGCTCTTATATCTTTAATGCAATTAAGGAACTTGCGATATTTGTACTAATTACCATTTCTCTTTCTATTTCGCACATAAGCCTTGCCACCACATAACACAACCTTTGTATAATCTTCACAGTCAGTCTCAACCTCGTATCCTGTAGCATGTAACCTGTATCTTGTATCATCATAGCTTAGGTTTATTTTATCGCACTTTACTTTTATCGCACTTTACTTTATTATTGCATTTTTATCGCTTATCTTTACTTTACTGCACAATTTACTTTATTGCATGTACAAACCAGACTTTTATTAAATTGAAAAACCCCCGGTCGCATATATGACGAACGTAACACAATCAATATAAAACAATCCCTGTGTTCGACCTCGAATCACTCCGAGAAACTTGCGGTGGAATTATACTTGGTTCCAACGTAAGGAAAATTGTGACAATGCACAACATACTACAAGAATATTCATTAATAACGCATACATCTAAAAGTAGTATCGCATATCATCGTAATCATCCATGCATTGTATGACATAAGAAGATAAATAGAAGCATCAATTTTTATGTCGTCAAGTTTATGGCATCATCGCATTTTATGTCATCAAGTTTATGGTGTCGTTGCCGGGGATTGGTTAACGGTTATTGTTTGAGAATGTTTGTGGTATTTTGCAAGACAGATCTCTTTGTATTGGCTGTTCAATGCGAAGAGCAGTTTGACAGTTTATGAGTACTGGTACCAAACCAGAATTCGTAGCTGACCTAAAGATCGAGCGTACCTTTCATGCATGAGCATGCCAGAATCAAGAAAGGTGAAAGAAAGTAGCTGATATGGTAGATAATAACGACAACGCGGCTCCCGCAGGAAATCAAGGGGCGTTATGGCCAGCGCAGGATCTAGTGTTCCTTGCTGCTGACCGCAACATTCCCATGAGAAACTACGCGGTGCCCAACCTGTACGATTTCTCGCCTGGGATTTTAAGGCCTGCAGTAGAGGAGAACGCAAGGTTCAAAATAAAACCAATCATGATTCAAATGATCCAAAACATAGGGAAATTTAGGGGTCTGCAAGGTGAAGACCCACATGCCCACCTGACCAGTTTTGTCGAAATGTGCGGCAACTTCTCATTACCTGGCGTTACCCCTGAGGGTATTAGACTGTATTTATTCCCTTAAATCTTAAGGGATGAAGCCAAGAGGTGGCCTTACTCACTGGAGCTGAACGAGATTACATCATGAGATCTGCTGGTGGAGCGATTCATGAAGAAGTTCTTCCTGCCGACCGTCAACGCAAGGCGACGGAAGGATGTGCTAAACTTTGAGAAAATGGACAATGAGACCTTGAGCACTGCCTGGGTGTGATTTCGAAGATTGGTGAAGAACTACCCGCATATCGGGATACCCGATTGCGTCCTGATGGAGACATTTTACAATGGGCTGAACAGATCGACTCATGCTGTTTCTGATGCCTCCGCGGTGGGAGGTTTTATGGACAAGACGTCTACCAAGGCCAAAGTCATCCTTGATCGCATATTGCGGAACATGGATGACTGAATTGATGATGGTTATGGAGGCAGAGGCTCTGAAAGAAGAAAGAATGACATTGCCATTGTCCCTGCGGAGACAATGACAACTTTGGCCACTCAGATGGCCGTATTGATGTCAATCCTCCAATCGATGGGAATCAATCAAGGAGCCATCCCCCAACAATCAGCGTAACCCGCTGCACCGGCTCAAGTGGCCGCAATAAGTTGCGTTAATTATGGAGGGGCTCATGTAGCAGAAATATGCCCATCGAATATATAGCAAGTATGTGCCTCCAAAACAACCCCTTCAGCAACACCTACAATCCGGGTTGGAGGAACCATCCTAACTTCGGTTGGGGAGGGAATCCTAACCAAGGGGGGCCAAGTAACCATTAAAGTGGCGGTCGAGGGAACCCTCCTCCTTTTCACCATAACTCGAATCAAGGGCAACCAAGGCAATCGCATAATCAGCAACCCTCATCTTCAAACACCTCGGGAAGCTCATTGGAGACCCTGCTCAAATAGTATATGGACAAAAATGACACATTTGAGCTTAGAAACAGAACACTTGGTACGTTACCTAGCAACTCTCAAGCCCCAAGATCTCATGTAAAGAAGCAATGTCCCTGAGGACATTGGGCATGCAAGCTAGACTGCCTGCAGAGGTGTGGATTGCGCTCATTCAAAGAAAGTCATCTTTCGGTCCATATCTCACATCTATCTTTAAATGCTTTCTTTATTTCTTGTCTTTATGAATTTCTGAACTTTGTCTTTTACTACTTCATTTAATTTGTTTCATGACTTTATGCATTTATTCTTCAATTAACTCTCTTGCATTTATTTCTGTGTTTCTTTAATTCCTTTAACTTTTCTGTATTTCATGCGTCATTCTTTAATTGGTGAATGATTGAGTAATGAGAAGAAATTTTATTACCGCAAGTCATAGCAACTCGCGTTGATGAAAAAAAAATATTTTTATCATACAATAAAATACATTCAATATGCATGGAGATAATGGACGCATCCTAAACCAACAAGATACGCTTTGCGTTCATCCAACTCAAATGCGTTTAGCTGAGGGGTGTGTTGCGTGCATGTGTGTCCTTTGCCCGTCCTTGGCAGAATGCACTATGTTGAGGTAATGTTGCGCTGGTAGTAATACCATGCGCCCAATCTTGCAGAAATGCGTTTAGCTGAGGGGTGTGTTGCGGGGATGCATGTGTTGTTGCCCATCCTCTGCGAAGATGCATTTGCATTGGTAAACACATTGCGTTCATATTTTCCTTGCGTCCATTCGAATAAAATATTAAAGATAATTCTTTTTGAAAAATTGAGAAGTCCAATCGTTCCGTATTCCAAAGAAATGATGAGTCTGCAGACGAAAGGACGTTTACTCTGAAACCTCATAAATGAGGGGAGTTCAAACGGCGGGCCTTTTAAGTGTCTCGAGGCCTGCCACCACAAAAATAGCGTTGGGCCCACTAAGGCCCAACCTATAAAAAGAACTTTCCCCGTCTATGAGCACACTTTGCCTCATTTGCAATCTAAAAACCATAGCGCCCCTACATACCGAGGTTTCTTCTTCCCTGAAACCCTAATGTTTTCCAGCTTTCTTCCTCCTCAGCATCCATGGCCGACCAAACTTCCCAACCTTCTGCTTCACCCTCAACACCTTCAACTGACCAACTCTCCATACGAGAAGCAGCATTCCTTGCTACTAGTCGCCATCTTGCTGCTCAACCTCACACTGTTCCTAGAATCGTCGGAAGACCCTGGCGAAACCCTTTAGCCGTCAGACCACTTCAGTTCAAGAGGGGGAAAAGCACTGAAAGCACCACACTCCCAACTTTAGCAGTCTCCACTGAAAGTGAAAAGAAGAGACGAGATGATAATGAGGTATTCGGAAACATTCTGAGTAACTTGGAGGAAGGAGGAAGACTACCCGAGGCAAGGGTTATAAATCAACCACTATCTACGGAGGAGGTGACGGTGGCGGTGATTGAGGAAGTGGCCATGGTGGAGGAAGTGGTGTAAGAGGAGACAAGGAGAGGAACTCTGGCCATAAGGGATCCTGAGGAAACTACGCAAGTAGAATCCTATGACGGACCCATCAGATTCGAGTTAGAAGAAGTCGCGATAGAGAAGCAACAAGAGGTGGAAGAGGAGAAAAAGAATAAAAAGAAGAACAAGGGAAAGAAGGCTGGAGAAGGTGAGCCATCCCATCATCGCAAAGAGAAAAAGAATAAAGAAAAGAAGAAGGATGAAGATAATGAGGAGCCAAACTAAGGAAGAGGAAAAAGAGGGGAGAAAGGAAAGAGCGCAGGTGTGAGGAAAGGCACTTAAAGAAGTATGAAGAAAAGAAGAAGAGGACTGCAAGCCAGAGATGGATGGAGAATCAACCTCCGTGAGGGAGGACAGGGGGGAACCAACGCAACTTAGGGAGCCTACACAACCTGAAACAACGCAATTGGTTGCGGCCGACGAAGGCGAAGAAGGAGAAGTTACCCCCCCTGATGCGGT
Source organism: Benincasa hispida (assembly GCF_027475165.1). Taxonomy (NCBI): domain Eukaryota; kingdom Viridiplantae; phylum Streptophyta; class Magnoliopsida; order Cucurbitales; family Cucurbitaceae; genus Benincasa; species Benincasa hispida. The sequence goes on along the minus strand of NC_143481.1, from coordinate 32,295,747 downwards.
GTCGCAAGGACCGCAAGGGTCTACCATTGACCCTTCAATTTTGATCAACGGATTAGAAGAAGAGGAAAGGAGGAGAAAGGAAAAGGAAGAAAAGAAGGAAAAAATGGCACGGGCACAACTCATCATCGTAGAAGGTGATAGAAGAAGAAGACTGCATGATGAGGAAGTGCACCGCAATAACGAGATCTCGAGTCTTGAAGAAATATGGCGGATCGAAGAGGAACAACGACTTTTGTTGGCCTCTGAGCAATTTGTGGAAGAGTTTAAAAGAGAAGTGAGAGAAGAGGAAGAAGAAGAAAAGAAAAAGAAGGCAGAAGAAGAAAGGAGAATGAAAGAAGAGAAGAAAAAGAAGTGCGAAGCCAACAGGCAACATTTAATTAAGAAGAAGGGCAAGGAACTTGCCGAACGCGAGAAAGAGGAAAAATGCAAGGAACGAGAAAGAAAACAAAGGCAACAATCCTGCCTTACGTTGGCCAAGGGAAAGGGCAAAGCAGTCGCCGAAGGCAGCAAGCCCGCATTGGAAAAGGTGTGTCCATCAAGAAAGAAAGAGAATGACGATTTGTTGATGGAGATGGGCTTTTTCCCTACACCAACGCCACTACCAGATCTGATCACGAGCGTGATCGTGGAGCATTTGGGACACATTTTGCCAGTGCCCAGCCATTATTGTTCCAAAGGTAGTGCGCGATTTCTACCATGGATGGCTACATGGCACCAAGGATGTGGTGACCATAAAAGGGCAAATGGTGTCTTTCAGCACAAGGGACATCAATGAACTATACGAGATGAAGGATAACCCGGATGCACTGGGCAACAAAATCATTGATGATCCCACAGAAGAGCAAATGGAAGATGCCCTGCGAGTATTAACGCAACTGTTGGTTTATTTAAAAGGCATCAAAATCCTGGCGTCCAAGACTTTGCTTCCGGAGGCACGACTTTGGGTTTATTTGGTTAAAAGGCTGCTAATCCCAACTTCCCATGACAAAACAATTTCAAGGGATCGAGTTATGGCCACATATTGCATTGCGCGCAACATTCCAATCGATGTAGGCCAGTTGATCACAAGTAAAATTCGAGGCTTTGTGGGGCACATTAGAGGACAATACTTTTCTCCATGGACGGTCTCAAGTCTGTGCCTGTCAATGGGCGTAGGCATTGAGGAAGAGCCCATGAATGAATTCCATGACCTCATCAATATCAAAATCCTGAGGTTGCTCCTCAAAGACTCCCCACATTGCCCAGAGCTATCTTTAAAGAGACCTGCAATTGATCTCAATGTGCCGCAAGAACCCAGGCCAAAGAGACAGCGCAGAGATGATAAGGGAACAGAAAAGGTCCAGGAATTACCATCGCAAGAGACAGAACCTTTGGACCCTTTACCCTTAGTAATCCGCCTTCCAAGCCCTCTCGCACAACCTTCTTCTTCTTCCCTTCCTAATCACTTTACCAACCTTCTCCTTGCCCCAAATTCTCCAACTGCATATCCAGCAGCCCCATCCTCACCTTCAGCATCATCACCGATACATTCCCTTCCACCGCCGCATATTGATGACCCACACGATTTGGGTGAAGGCACCTCTGCCCAACCCCAAAACGTTGCTGGCGAGACATTGCAGGCACCACCCATTGTCACCTCCTTAGCTGCTGAGTTAGCAGAAATGCGATCCGTTTTGTCCCAACAACAACAACTCTTCGCTCAGCAACAGGCCTTCTTCAACCAGAAATTTGATGTGGTAATGGAGCAAGTCGATGATATACAGCGCAGTGATGCTACGTCAATGGAGGCATTGATTAATATTCAGCGCAACATTTATACAATCCATCGCCACCAACGACAACTTGTGGAGCATGATAACTTGTAGAAATACATGTTATTTATATTGCTTTATTTAGATATTATGGCCAAAAGAGAGGAAAGTTGCGTCAATTGTATAGAAATTGGCTAAGAAATACAATAACAATAAATTATCGCAAATACACCCACTAAGACCATTAAGATGGTAGAAAAGGATATTTCAAGTCTGTTTTGCAGGAAACCAAGTCACCGTATGCGCTAATGGCTCAAGAGAGAAAGATTAATGTATCTACGCCGCATTGCGCCCATCAATCAGGAATGAATAGACAATCAACGCAATGATGACGCAATGCGACAGTCGATCCAGAGCTTAACTTCAACCGCATGCGGTAATAAAAACAACACCGCATGCGGGCACACGATCGAAAGATGCAAATGAGCAACGCAAATGCGGAGGATTGTGACATGTGTACAACTAACCGCTGTGCATATTCGACGGACTGATTACATAACTGAAGGAATATTTATTCCACCATTTTCGGACTTTCCATAACAATAAAGTGGGGACCACAAGTCAGAGAGTCAAAGCCTTCAGCTTATAAATACCCTTAAAGAATTCACTGAAAGATACACTTGATACGGGGGATAATTGATACAAGGCTATTGAGAGAGAGCTGATCTGAGTGCTAATTGGAGGAAATCCGGGAAGAGAAGAGACAAGGCCGAGAGGTGAGTCTCAGTACAATTCTGCCAAATCCCCACCGAGAAGCTCTGTACTTAGATCCCTTCTACCGGTTGAGCAAGCCTAAGAGGGAAGCTCATCCTTTCATTCACTCCATCAACACCGGCAAGCGATTATCCATTCCATATCTGTGCCAAGACATTGGCGCTGATTTTTATTTGTTTCTAACTCTCATTCATCAATTGTATTTCATCTTCTTAATCTCTTCATTCACAACCATGTATCAGACGCTAAATAGTATTATTGAATGTCTTGATCATTTCCATTTCCACTTCTCTGTCTATTTTCGTTCCTCCATAAATCATTTTCTCCATGATGTTTTCTTAATCCTTTGGTGATTAATATGAATTAAACAAGTAACTTAATCTGTGCTAAAGAAATAAATATGTTTAGCTAAAGCATGCTAGACAACATCTTCACCTGTGAGAGCAGAAGTGAAGATGTCATTCTGATCTGTAAATGAAGGTTAGAAGAATGCATTAACTAAATCAAGAAATACTTCCAGAGATAGAAGCAACCTTGCGTTCACTATGTTCGTCTCTATTTCACCACAGAGATGTGGGAAACGCGGCCGATCACCGAGAGGTGTACGCCAAGGGAAAGCAGAACCGTACTTATATCTTTAACGCAATTAAGAAACTTGTGCTATTTATATTAATTATCCTTTCTCTTTCTATTTTGCACATAAGCCTTGCCACCGCATAACACGATCTTTGTATATACTTCACAGTCAGTCTCAACCTCGGTATCATGTATCATGTAACCTGTATCTTGTATTATCATAGCTTAGGTTTATTTTATCGCACTTTACTTTCATCACAATTTACTTTATTATCGCATTTTTATCGCTTATCTTTACTTTACTACACAATTTACTTTATCGCATGTACAAACAACACTTTTATTAAATTGAAAAACCCCTGGTTGCATATATGACAAATATAATGCAATTAACCTAAAACGATCTCTATGTTCGACCTTGGATCACACCGAGAAACTTGCGGTGAAATTATATTTGGTTTCAACGCAAGGAAACTTGTGACAACGCATAGCATACTACAAGAACATTCATTAATAACGCATATCTAGAAGTAGTATCGCATATCATCGCAATCATCCATGCATTGTATGACATAAGAAGATAAATTTTATTCATTCATATTCATACATGTCAACAATTTATGGCATCATCACATTTTATGACATCAAGCTTGAATTATGTCATATGCGTTACAGTTCCAACGCAAGGAAACTTGTGACAACGCACAGCATACTACAAGAACATTCATTAATAACGCATACATCTAGAAGTAGTATCGCATATCATCGCAATCATCCATGCGTTGTATGACATAAGAAGATAAATTAAAGCATCAATTTTATCAAGTTTATGTCATCATTGCATTTTATGTCATCAGTCGGTTGATAACAAGACAAATTCGAGGTTTTGTGGGGCACATAAGAGGGCAGTACTTCTTTCCATGGACGTTTCAAGTTTATGCCTATCACTAGGTGTGGGCATTGATGAAAAGCCAATGGCAGAAGTTCACGGCCTGATAAACGTCAAGAATTTGAGGTTGCTCCTCCAAGATTCCCTACACTTCCCTAAACTCCCTTTGAAGAGGCCTAGCATTGATTTGAATGCGCCGCAAGAGCCCAAGCAAAAAAGACAGCGCAGAGATGATAAGGGAAAGGAGAAAATCCAAGAAGAAACAATGCAAGATCCAGAACCCTTGGATCCTTTGCCCTTAATAATTCGCCCTCCAAGACCTCCCCCACAACCTTCTTCTTCTTCCCTTCCTGAGCACTTTACCAATCTTCTCCTTGCCTCAAATTCTCCAACTGCATACCCAGCAGCCCCATCCTCACCTTCAGCATCATCATCGCAACATTCCCTTCCACCGTCGCATGTTGATGACCCACACGATTTGGGTGAAGGCACCTCTGCTCAACCCCAAAACGTTGCTGGCGAGACATTATAGGCATAACCCAATGTCGCCTCCTTAGCAACTGAGTTAGCAGAAATGTGGTCCCTCTTCTCCCAACAATAACAACTCTTTGGTCAGCAATAAGCCTTCTTCAACCAGAAATTTGACGTGGTAATGGAGCAAGTCGACGATATACAGTGCAGTGCTGCCACGTCAAGGGAGGCGTTGAGTAATATTCAGCGCAACATTTATACAATCCATCGCCACCAAAGACAGCTTGCGGAGCGCAACCATCAGTACTTTAATTTTCTAACAGCATATCTTCATGGTCCCATGGTGCCTCCACATCTCAGGCAGCATCTGATTTTCGAAGAGACTTCGCCTGTACAGCATCAGAACCCTCCTCCAGACCCTCCTGCTCCTCAACAATAATCATTACATTTTTATGCGGCCATTCTGTATTTTTATTCAATTCATTATTTTTCTAAGTTAACGAAATTCTTTGATTCTTTGTATAGGCCAACAATTTTTGTATTGCGTTAATTTTTAATTATTTGTATACTTAGTTAATATTCAATACAATTGAGTAAATATTCTCTCTATTTGCCTGTGCCTTTTTCTTTATCATCCTTTGTCAACCTTGTGATATTCTTAATCTTTCTTTTTGCGTTATTCATTGCGCTGCCATGATGTATAATATGCATTCACTTAGAAACATTTCCCATACTTTGTAATTTCTAACTAACACTTAGTTAATTCGTAGCTTACCAGTACTTTACCTTTTATCTTTCAAAATTATGCTCAAACCTTCTTTTAAAATTTTGTCTAAGTGTTTGTCTAATCTGTCCAAACAACGCAATGAGGACCTTGCGCATCTCTAAATTTTGGGGTGGGGAAAGTCTGAGCAATGAGATCAAGAATATGCGGTCATTAAGAAAAATGCGTTCATTTTTCATTTTCAAAAAAAAAAAACATTTTCATGTCAACTCCAATGTCAGTGCAAGGGAAAACTACAATAACATTCCCAACCTGATAAGAGTAAGTTGTGAAAGAAACCTACTCGTAGTGGATGTTCGCATGACACCCGTGGCAGCAAGCCAAAACGAAGGTGGGTTTCCAAAAACAACGCAATATGAAAAAAAAAGAAAATAAAATAAAATAAAAGAAACAAGAGACAACTCCTCTGAAATTCATGAGTTAAAGTTGAGATTGGCATACAACCGTGGTTGGATGTTCGCATGACACCCGTGGGAACAAGCCAAAACGAAGATTGTAACCATGACCAACAGTCTCTAAATAAATGACGCAAAGTTTGACCACCGCATACAGACGCATCAAGTTGTTTTGACAAGAAGAGGTAAACATTCTTTTTAAAACTAGAAAAGTATTTTTGAGCAGAAAGTTGTAGTATAGAAGAATAAAGTAGGGCTTTGATATGAATTAGCAAGGATAGAAAAAAATTGCATTGTTAAGTAATGTGCCTAAGTGGAGCATTCAGAGCAACCAATCGACGCAAAAATTTAGGATAGGAACTGAGAATTTTTGCCTTAGTAGAAGATATGCTTGAGGAAAAGCACATATCTAAATTTGGGGGTGTGATAACTTGTAGAAATACAAGTTATTTATACTGCTTTATTTAGATATTGTGGTTAAAAGAGAGGAAAGTTGCGTCAATTGTATGAAAATTGGCGAAGAAATACAGTAATTATAAATTGTCGTCAATACACCCACTAACACCATTGCGTTGATAGAAAAGAATATTTCAAGTCTGTTTTGCAGGAAATCTAGTCACCGTATGCACTCATGGCTCAAGAGAGAAAGATTAACACATCTACGTCGCATTGCGCCCATCATTCAGGAATGAATAGAAAATCAACGCAATGATGGCACATGTGACAATCGATCCAGAGCTAAACTTCAACCGCATGCGGTAATAAAAACAACACCGCATGCGGGTACACGATCGAAAGATGCAAATGAGCAACGCAATCACGGAGGATTTTGACACGTGTACAACTAACCATTGTGCATTTTCGACAGACTGATTGCATAATAGAAGGAATATTTATTCCACCATTCTCAGAATTTCTATAATAACAAAGTGGGGACCACACATCAGAGAGTCAAAGCTTTCATCTATAAATACCCTCAAAGAATTCACTGAAAAATATACTTGATACGGGGGATAATTCATACGAGGCTATTGAGAGAGAGGCTGATCTGAGTGCTGATTGGAGAAGATCTGGGAAGAAAAGAGACAAGGCCGAGAGGTGAGTCTCAAGGCGAATCATTCCAAATCCCTGTCGTGAAGCTCTGTACCTAGATCAACTCTACCGATTGAGCAAGCTTGAGAAGGAAGCTCATCCTTCCATTCACTCCATCTACCCCGACAAGCAATCTCTCCATCCAGATCGGTGTCAAGACATTGACACTCTTCTGTATCTGTTTCCAACTCTTATTCATCAATTGTATTTCATCTTCTTAGTCTAAATCATTCACAACCATGTATTAGACGCTTGATTTTATAATTAAATGTCATGATCACTTTCATTTCCACATTTCTGTCTATTTCCGCTCCTCCATTAGTCGCTTTCTCCACGATGTTTTTTAATCCCGTGGTGATTAATATGAATTAAACAAGTAACTTAATCTGTGCTAAAGAAATAAAGATTTTTAGCTAAAGCCTGCTAGACGACATCTTCACCTGCAAGAGCAGAAGTGAAGATGCCATTCTAATCTGTTGAGGGAAGGTTAGAAGAATGCAAAGCAAGAAGTACTTCAAGAGATGGAAGCAACCTTGCGTTCACTACGTTCGTCCCTGTTTCACCATAGAGATGTAGGAAACGCAGCCGATCATCGAGAGGTGTACGCCAAGGGAAAGCGGAACCGTACTTATATCTTTAACGCAATTAAGAAACTTGCGATGTTTATATTAATTATCCTTTCTCTTTCTGTTTCGCACATAAACCTTGCCACCGCATAACACGACCTTTGTATAATCTTCACAGTCAGTCTCAACCTCGGTATCTTGTATCATGTAACTTGTATCTTGTATCATAAAAGCTTAGGTTTATTTTATAGCACTTTACTTTTATCGCAATTTACTTTATTATCGCATTTTTATCGCTTGTCTTTACTTTACTACACAATTTACTTTATCGCATGTACAAACCACACTTTTATTAAATTGAAAAACCCCCGGTCGCATATATCACGAACGTAACACAATCAACCTAAAACAATCCCTGTGTTTGACCTTGGATCACTCCGAGAAACTTGCGGTGAAATTATACTTGGTTTCAATGTAAGGAAACTTGTGACAACGAATAGCATACTACAAGTATATCGTTAATAACACATACATCTAGAAGTAGTATCGCATATCATTGCAATCATCCATGCGTTGTATGACATAAGAAGATAAATTTTATTTATTCATATTCATATTTGTCCACATGCTTAAAATAGAAGCATCAATTTTTATGTTAACAAGCTTAGATTAAAAATTATGCGTTACAAGTTTATGGCGCCGTTGCCAAGGAACTAGTAATGGGAACATGGACTTGTAGCTTAGATTAAAAATTATGCGTTACAAGTTTATGGGGCCATTGCCGGGGAACTGGTAACAGGAACATGGACTTGTAGCTTAGATTAAAATTATGCGTTACAAGTTTATGGCATCATCGCATTTTATGTCATCATGATTTGAGGTCGAACATGGGGATTGTGATGATTAATGCGATACTAATGTGGTACATGCAACCGGTTAAACATAAAGAATAATGAATTGATTTGAGAAAAGTAAATTGCGGTAAAGAATATAATGCGATAATAAAGTAAAGTGCGGTAAAATAAATTACAGTGATAAAATAAAATGCAGTAATAAACAAATGAATAAACAATTAAATATACAAGTTAAGGACTTGCTGTGAAGATGCGCAAAAGTATCTGATGAATGCGGTGGCAAGTCTTGTGAAATGAGTCAGAAATAGAATGGGTTCAGGGAAAGGACATCGCAAGTTCGTCAATCTTGTTGAGGACGCAACTAAGGTTCTGCTTTCCCTTGGCATACTCCTCTCAGTGATCGGCCGCGTTCCCATATGTCTATGGTGAAACAGGGATGAACGTGATGAACGCAAGGTTGTTTCCATCTCTGGAAATACTTCTCGCTTTAGTTAACGCATTCTTCCAACCTTCTTTCGAGAGGCGGAATAACATCTTCACTTCTGCTCTCATAGGTGAAGATGCCATCGAGCACGTGTAACGATAAAAATTGCTTCCTTATTATGCATGCACTGTGATGATGAATCATACAAGCTCATGTTGCCATAAACTTGATGACTAAATTTTATAATATTCATCTTTATCTATCTCTAACGCATGGCTTGTGAATGAAATGAATGATGTGCTAAATGCGCTCAAATGTTGTGCGATAAAGATAATTTTATGCGATACTACGTTTTAAGTGTCTGCGTTGATAGTAATATGCTCGTAGTATGCGATGAAGTAGTGCGTGTCAAAAGTTTCCTTGTGCTGAAACCAAGTATAATTCCAATGCAAGTTTCTCAAAGTGATCCGAGGTCGAACACGGGGATTGTTGTCATTAATGCGATACTTATGTGATACATGCGACCAATTTTAATAATGAATAAAGAATGTTGGTTTGTACAAAAATATAAATTGTGATGAAGTAAAAATGCATTGTAAAGTAAAGTCCTAAACTATTATGATACATGATACAAGATACATGATACATGATACATGATACATGATACTGAGGTCGAGGACTGACTGTGAAGTTGTACAAAAGAATCGATGTATGCGATGGCAAGTCTTATGAATGAGGCAGAAAGAGAAAGAGTAAAAAGTAAAAACATCGCAAGTTCGACAATCGTGTTAAGGATGCAACTAAGGTTCTGCTTTCCATTGGCTTACACCTCTCGATGATATGTCGCGTTCCCATATGTTTATGGTGAAACAGAGATGAACGTGATGAGTACAAGGTTGTTTCCATCTCTGGAAATACTTCTCGCTTTAGTTAATGCATTCTTCCAACCGTCTCTTGATAGGCGAAATAACATCTTCACTTCTGCTCTGACAGTTGAAGATGCCGTCGAGCATGCTTTAGCTAAACTTAATTAATTCCTTAACACAAATTAACTCACTCGCTTAATTCTCGCTTTTTACCCCGGGGATTAAGAACACATCATGGAGAAAATGGATTATGAATGTATGAAAAGAGACAAAGAGATGATAATGGCGACGATGATAACATTTAATTCTAAAATTAAGCGTTTGATACATGTTGTGAATGAGGGATTAAAAAAGATGAATACAGAGGAGGAAATAGGGAATAGAAACAAATTCGGAAAGAGTGTCAACGTCTTGACATAGATACTGATCAGAGATTTGTGCTTACCAGTGTATTGAAGTGGTGGAGAGGAAAGCTTCCCTCTCAGGCTTGCTTTCCCGGTAGAATTGACCTTTGCTGTGAAACCCAAATTTCCATTATTTCTACTTAAGCAGGTGGTTAAGGAAATTAACTATGTAAAAGTTAAATCCTATGTTGAAGTGAATGAAATTTCTAGGTGTTGAATAGATTTTCCTTGAGTAGTTTTGAGTTAAGCTTAAATTGATGAAAAAATTGACTAAGTGGTGGACTAGTCATTGCTATGCGTTGGCCATAAGATCTTGGAGAGATTACTTGAGCAAAGGGAGAAGAAAAAGTGTGAATTTGGAAGCTTGACTTTTGGGGAAAAACTTGGGAAAATTGGCTAAGTATGACCCTAATTGATGGATGCATTGGATGATGGATGCGTTGGATGCGATGGATGCATTGGAAGAGTGGTATGCGTCCATACGGCTGAAGGAAGAAAGTTGAAAGTGATGCGTTGAAAGGTTGGATGGCACGAGGGTCGGCTGTGTAGAAGGCATACGGACGCAAGGGTATGTGAGGACGTGGGCAGGGCGTGTGCTGGAGGGTGGCATGCATCGATGCACAGCGCCCATGCGTCGAGCTATCGAGGGAGCCCTACAAGTGATGCTAAGCGCCCATGCCGAGCAAGCCCATGCGTCGATGCCAGCGACCGAGCAAGCCCTACGAGTGATGCTAAGCTGCCGTGCCAAGCGATGCATCGATGCCAAGCTGCCATGCCAAGCGATGCGTCGATGCCAAGCTGCCATGCCAAGCGATGCGTCGATGCCAAGCTGCCGGCCAAGCGCCCATGCCAAGCGACTCATGCGAGTGATGCATTGATGACGAGCGAGCCATGTGATATATGCTAAGCAACCATCCTTTATGTCGAGGCCGTGTGACCTTGTTATGCGTTGGAGGTTGACGATGGCTTGCACGATGGATGCGTTGGACAAAGACCATGTGATGGGCTAGGTTGGACACATGGTGGTTGGCCCTTGCGTTGGTTAAGGCTTGCGATGACTGAGTAAGTTGGGTTGCGATGGTGTTGTGTTGAAAACCAAGGGGAACCAAGGGTTGCTATGCATTGATGGCCTACTATGCGTTGAACATCCAAGGGTTTGTGGACGCATAGGAAGGATGAGCATATGGAGGACGTCATCCGAACATGTGGCTTGTTAGGAGGAATTCTTAAACCTTAAGAAAATTAGGTGGATGCATAAGAAGACATGTAAAGGATGAGGGCTATGCATTGGTGAAAGGAGAAGAGGACACTTTGGCTTGCACCGATGTAAGAATGCGTCGATGGTGTGAAGAAAAGACACTTGGACATGCAGCCAAGTAGAAGGTGTCAGTCGTGGAGCAATCTTGGACGCCTATAAATAGGGCCAAGGATTTCAGATGAGAACTCAAATTCTCTTCAAAGGACATAAGATTGTGTGAGGACTAATTGGGAGAAGACCATGCGTTTGTAGCAAGACCATGCGTTGGTCAAGAAGTTCCAAGAGGGGAGATGCTGTTGGGCAGAAAAGATAGGAAGTAGCATCATATTTGAACAAGGAGTTCTCCCAGAATACTCGTGCGTTTGATGTAATTTTGAAGCCATATGAAAGTTAAAAGAGTCTAGTGTTCATGGTGGGGCTTTTGGAGAAGAAGCTCCAAGGAATCAGGCTAGAAGCTGAGAAAAAGACAGAAGGGTCAGACTATCGGGTAAGCTAGGCCAGTATTGATGCTTTGAAGATTATGGCTAAACTACAAGGATTTCTGAGCTAAGATGTTATGGTAAGCTTCCTGAGACATTTTAGAACATGTTTGCAGAAGGAAGTATCTTAAAATAAGTTCTGGAACTATGAGTAATATAAGCTGATAATTGAATCTGGAATTTAGGGTTCAAAAGGGATCCAAGGAAACCTAAGGAACTTCGGAAAGGAAAGTTCCTAACCAATCAAGGTGAGTGGTTATTATGTGTTGTATTGTTGATAAAATTTCTATATATAGGTAAATATATATAGGGGATAATGTTAAATTGGTATGATCAGGGATATATGTTTATCTTATTACTATGCTTGTTAAGATATTGCTTGTATGTTTGATTTGGAAACTGAAATTGTACCCGGGATGTATAGTTAGCATGCTTGAAAAAGGTACTTGGCAGGAAAATTTAATCGGCTTCGGTTGGCGGAAAATGATAGTCGGTGACGACCGGTAGGAAATATAGTCAAGTTACCTAAGCATAGCTAGTGGAAAAGTCGATGTGCACATTAGTGAGATAATAGGTACAGGGAAAGTTTCCACAGGAATTGTTATTGTTTTAGTGTATGTGTGAAAGTATTGGGGAAAATGTAGGATCATGCCAGGGATAACCAATGGTAAAGCTGGGGATGTTTTTATTATGTGATAACCAGTGGTCAAGTTGAGGATTGATTGTTTTAACCAGCGGTCGAGCTAGGGATTGTCCAACAGTTTGGCTGGAAAATAATATTGAACTTGTGGTAATGTTCTTGTTGACTATGAATTGCTTTCCCAAAAGTATATTTCTGTTGACAAAGTTATTTTTTTTATCTAAAGGCACCACTCACTGGGCTTTATAGCTCATGTTTTCCATGTTTTATGTTTTACACCCCCCCCAGGTAGTGAAAGGTGAGGAGTTCCAAGGTGCTGCTAAGGTCAAGGTCTGCCACATGCCACAGTTACACTTCCGGAGGGTTTTACAGTTGTTCTTGTAAATTTGTTGTTAAGTCATGGAGTTGTATAAACGTTACATTGTTGTAATTAAATGGGACTACTTAATCAGTTGATTGTTGAATTTGTTCATTGGTATTAAAGTTATTTCCGCAAGAGTTATTAGGCAGTAAGTGTCAACAAAAGGGTTGATAACTGCTGCAGTCACGCTCTTTCCCAGGCTCAGAAGATAGTCTGGGGCGGGGTGTGACATTTGCACAGAGCTTCAGCTTCCGGAATTGGAAGAATTCTCTACTCGAAGTTCTCCCAAATTTACTCTATAGTCGCTTCAGATCTGCCTCTCTCTCAATATCAGTATGTACTAGTATATCAATATATCTGCATCCGTATATTCCTTTCAGCGAATTTGAAGAAGCTATTTATAGGCGAGACCTTGGCTCTTTGAATTTGTGGTCCCCACTGCCTAATTATGGTAGTTTCTGAAATGGCGGAATGGAAAGTTCCTTTCTGTTACATAATCAATCCGTCAGAAATGCAGAACTAAAAGCTGTACACTTGTCAGAATCATCCGCAAATGCGTTGTGCTTCACATCTTTGATCTATCACCGCATGCGGTGTTGTTTTTTATTACCGCATGCGGTTGAAATTGCGTTGATTGCTAAAGCTCAGGATCGATTGTTGCATGCACCGTCATTGGGTTGATCATCTCTTCGTTCTTGATTGATGGGCACATGTGATGTAGATGCGTTGTTTATTTTGTCTTCAAGCCATGAACGCATACGGTGACTTATTTCCTGCAAAACAGAGACTAAACATTATATTCGCCATCGAAATGGTGTTAGTGGGTGTGTTTACGACATTTCATAATTTTTGTATTTCTTAGCCAATTTTTATACTATCGACGCAACTTTCCTTTCTTTTTGTCGCAATAACTAAATTAAACAACATAAATAACTTGTATTTCTACAAGTTATCAGCATGCTTTAGCTAAACTTAGCCGATTTCTTCAACAAAGATTAACTTACTCGCTTAATCTTTCCCCTTTACCCTGGGGGATGTGTTACACATGATGAAAGAATTGGATGATGAATGTATGGTAAAGAACATAGAGATGATGATGAATACGATAATGACATTGAAATCTAAGGATAAGCGTTTGTTACAGATAGTGAATGAAAGATTAGAGATGAACACAGTGGATGAATAAAAAATAAGAACAAATACGAAAAGAGTGTCAATGTCTTGACACAGATCCCGATCAGAGACGATTTTCTTGCCGACGTGTGGTAGAAATAGAGTGGAAAACTTCCCTCTCAGGCTTGTTTTCCAAGTAGAAGTGACCCTTTGCATAGAGCTTCTTCTTCGGGAATGGAAATAATTGCTTGCTCTAGAGACTTACCTTTCAGTCTTGTCTCGTCTTTCTCCCCTGACTTCTATGAATTGTCTCTTCAGACCAGCCTCCTTTCTTTGAATTTGATGAAGCTATTTATAGACCTTGGCTTCTTCTGCATTAGTGGTCCTGCTCTGTAAAGCTGATAATTCCTGCCATGGCATAGTGGAAATGTCCGCTCTGCTCCACGTTCAATTTGTCAGAATCGTACAACAGAAAAGCTGTACAATATCAGAAGTCCTTGCGAATGCGCTGCTCTTATATCTTCGATCAATCGCCGCATGCGGTGTAATTGCTTTGATCTTTTATCGATTGCCGCATGCAATGGGATGTGTTGTTCATTTTTGTCCTCGAGCGGTTGTCACATGCGGTGACCTATTTTCCTACAAAACAAAGACTTGGACATTCCATTTTGCCATTGCAATGGGGTTAGCGGGTGTACTTATGACACTTTACAATTTTCGTGTTTCTAAGCCAATTTCTATACAGTTGATGCAACTTTTCCTTCTTTTTGCCGCATAATCTAAATAAAACGGTATAAATAACTTGTATTTCTACAAGTTATACTTACCTGGAACAGGCAATGTAAGCACTGGTGCTGATACTAGCCTTTGTTTCTGCTCCTGAAAACTATGCTCACACTTCGATGACCACTCAAACCTCACGCCTGGTCAGGTTCGTCAATGGAAGAGCTATCTTAGAAAAACCCTCCACAAACTTCCTATAATAACCTACCAAACCTAGGAAATTGCGTATCTCTAAAACAGTTGTGGGTCGTTCCCACTTAACTATTGCTTCCGTCTTCTGGGAATCTACACTAATACCATCTGTTGAAACAACATGCCCGAGAAATACAACCCGATCTAACCAAAAATCACATTTACTGAACTTAGCATACAACTGCCTATCTCGCAGTGTCTACAATACTATCCTCAGGTGGGTCATATGATCCTCCCTATTGCCAGATTATACCAATATATCATCAATGAATACTATCACGAACTGGTCCAAGTAGGGATGAAATATCTTGTTTATAAGGTCCATGAATACCGAAGGGGCATTTGTCAGTCCAAATGGCATTACTAGAAATTCATAATGTCCATATCTTGTTCTAAATGCGGTTTTAGGAATGTCAACTTCCTTCACCTTCAATTGATGATAACTCGATCTCAAGTCTATCTTTGAAAACACCATGGCTCCTCTTAGCTGATCAAACAAATCATCAATACGTGGTAACGTATATTTATTCTTAATCGTTACCTTATTCAGCTGCATATAGTCGATACACAATCTAAGTGTACAATATTTCTTCCTTACAAATAACACCAGAGCTCCCCAAGGCGATACACTAGGTCGAATGTATCCCTTGTCAATTAACTCTTGCAGTTGAACCTTTAATTCTTTTAACTCAGTTGGCGCCATTATGTACGGTGCTTATGATATAGGAGTTATTCCTGGAATTAAGTCAACAGTAAACTCTACTTCTCTATCAGGTGGCAATCCTGATAATTCCTCAGGAAATACATCTCGGAACTCATTTACCACGGGGACGTCTTCTGGGTTCAGCTCTTTCCCTTGAGCAATCACTACACGAGCCAAATAGGCCTTACATCCCTTACTTAGCATCTTCCTAGCCTTCACTGCTGATATCAGACTTCTCGTAGTTAATCTTTTGCTTCCTACCAGTATTGCATCCTGGCCATTTGATTTTTTGAATACTACTTCTTTCTTGTAGCAATCCACTGAAGCACGATATTTACTTATGAAATCCATCCCTAGGATAGCATCAAACTCTAACAAATCCAAGGGAAGTAAATCAACATAAAAGTCCTAACCATTGATCAGCATTTCACAATGTTTATAACATTCCTCTACTATTATCACATCTCCCATAGAGGTAGAGATATATAGCTCTTCAGGCATAGGCTCAAACAACCTATCTATACTAGATGCAAACATGCTGAATATAAATGAATGTGTGGCACCAGGGTCAAATAAAACATAAGCAGACTGTCCACATAATATGACATTACTGGTCACAACATCTGGAGACTCCGCTGCCTCCTGGTGTGTCACGGCATACACTCGCCTCTACTGTTGGGGTCAACCTACGACACCCTTCTGCTTGGCACCACTTGACCCTTCGCCTCAATTTCCAGCATCCTTTGGTTGGTTAATTGTCTGGGAGGTTGTTTGTTGTGCTGTTGGGGCTTCCCTATTCACCTGGGGACAGTCTCTCTTGAAATGCCCTGCTTGTTCGCATTGGAAACATACCCCTCTGCCACTATAGCATACTCCAAGATGCCTCTTGCCATAATTAGGGCACATCGGTTTCTTGTCTGTGCTGGCTATGGACTCACCAGCTCATGGCATCTCTGGTTGGCTGACTGCACTGACCGAGGGTCTTGATTTTCTCTTCTTGGATCCCTGCCAACTCGTACCCCTGAATTGACTTCCACTAGTCTGACTCACAACTGGGGGTCGGGATCCCCTGTCTCTCGGTTCTATTACAACCTCACTGCCCTTTTGCAACTGCTCATCATCTGCTAAACTCCGCTTAATTCATGTCGCCATTTTTACTAATTGATTAAAATCTAACTAATTAGTCATCACCGGAGTTCTAATCTCCTTCCTCAAACCTTGCTCAAACTTCCTGCATCTATCTCTTTCCTCAGCAATAATCATATTTTGCCACTGACTTCGTTCTTGAACTCAATCCATAACATCGCATCTGTACTAGCTCGTTGATGCATTGTGAATGTGATGAAATAATTGTGTATATTACGATGGTGGTGTATGCGTTGTACATGTAAGTTTTCCAAGTAAAATCCAAGTATGAATCCTACTAGGTTGCCTGGTAAGCCCAGGGTCGAACACAGTAACTATGGAGACAGTATGCAATGGTACTTTTATATTCCTTTGCGGTGACAAACAAAACAATAAGTTGGTTGGTATGTTTGGTTAAAGTGTAAATTCTATACGGCAGAATTGAGAAAAGAATTAATAACAGCGAAAGTTACAATGCGTATGCGGGGAACAGGTTGAGAAGGGATTTAGCTAACACTTCCTAAGATTGCATTCATGTTATGCGATCATGTTACACACATACAATAGTAGGTCATCTCTCAATGGAAATGCTATAGCTCCTAATTTTAGGACGCATGCGATGTATACGATGATGTCTATAGGACTTATGTCTAAGCCTCTATTCTTATCTGTGCGATGATGAATGACACACACATACACAAGGCGACCGCATACTATCATAACCTATTTCTAAGGTGCATGCGATGCATGTTAGCAAATAGAACTTATCTCTAAGTTTCTATCTCTTGCTTATGCAGTTCTAATATAACTTTCTCAAGCCTAGATTCTAACCTAGCTCTCTCAAGTCTAGGTTCTTTCTTTAGACTCTCTCTCAAGTAGCTCTAAAGGGGTGATGGACGCATACATAAGACAAGATGATCGCATAAAATGAAGATCTTAGGTCATGCTAGCTAAGTGCTTTTCAACCCATTCAGAAGTTTAGTTACTCATGCGTAATGTAAAGAGAGTGAACAGATGTAGATATGAAAATTCCATTTTATAAATGAAATCAGAATATAGAATGAAAATGGGAAGTAAGGATAGGGAGCCTGGTAGCAATGTATTGCTTCCCAAGGCTGTTACACTGTGTTTTTCTCTACTCTGCCCAAAAGAACGTTCTTGCTTTCGCAAGAGTCGGCCCTCTCTCCGTTCTCAACGCTTCCTGGCACTCTCTCGAGCTGACCAGGAATGATCTTCCAGTGTCTTCTCTCTTCACTCGCCTCTGCCTCTAAGTTTGTAAAATTATAGACTACGGCTATCTATGTGTATGTCGGAAAAGAACTCCAAAATTCTAACTGCTAAACTCGAGCGGAACCCCCATCAACGAAGGTGGCCTTCGGTATTTATAGAGCTTCAGAGTGAAGGGCTTTTCTCTCAAATGATTGCACTGATGGAATGTCCTTAAATCTTTGTCTGATGTGCCGATTAATTTTCACCGAAATGTTGATTGTACTTGCTACAATGTTGTCGTTAATGGCTTGTCAACTAAATTCGGATTCGACCGTCATAAACTTTCTATCCCATCGTGATTTATTAAGCTTTCACCTTGATGCGTCGTCTCTATGCAGCCACCTTCTTGAGTAGATCTTCGCAAACGCATACGATCGCATAGTTTTTCGGTCGCAATCTTCTAATGCGCTCGGACGCTGAATTCCTAGGATCGCAATTTTGCCTTGCACCAACGCATTTTCCTGCACAAAATACGTAAATTAGCTACTTTAATGCATTGGGCGCATGCGGTCGCAATATTCTCAACTTAATGCTTTTGGACACGATTTTACATATTTTTACCGTCGCAATCCTACATTGTTTTATATCTTTGTGTTGCAATAACATGCATTTCTGCCTGTTATCACACCCCCAAATTTAAAACAATGCTTGTTCTCAAGCATGAACTAAAGATTTTCTCTAGAGAGTCAGCTGCCTTTTTCTTTCCTAGATTTCTCGAGGTGCCTTATTCAAATCTTATGAACCAAAGTCTCCTTAATTCCTATCCTGGTCTTTTCTTAAAATATTTCTAAAATTTAGGGACCGCAAGTATAACCTTCAAAAAGATTTTACTTATTTTCAGGGCATCATATGATTTATTTCAAAAAAACTTTTTTCCAACTGGGGTATTTTCGAATGATTTTTATCCTTGCGTAGTTTAGATATTTTTCCTATGACCTTGCGCTAATCCAAGTGCCTAGCCTTCGTTTTGGCTTGCCCCCGCGGGTGTCATGCGAGCATCCAACTACTCAGTCAAAATTCATCCCCATTTGGCAGCGGAGTTGCGATCATTTTATTTATGCATTGATCATGATTCCTACCTTCATTTTGGCTTGCTCCCACGGGTGTCATGTGGACATCCAACTACAAGTAGGATCCGATCGCAACATTATGATGATTTTTTTTAGAGGTCTAAAAGTAGCAAGGTTGCAAATAAATACCACACCCCCAAATTTAAACGTAACAATGTCCTCATTGTTGAAAGATTGAAAGAATTCATGCGATGCTCTTAGGAAATTTCCTAAAAGTTAGTTTGAAAGAAAGCTGGTGAACCACTATCTTTTAGAAATATTTCATGAATTGACTGTCCTAAAATTAAGTTCATTTTAGTACATGCGATGAGAAGTAGAGGCATGCGTTTCATCATTGAAATCATAATTGGCATAGAAAAATAATGCGTCGCCTTACTAAAGTAATCAATATTTAATGAATGCGGCCACTAACGAGGATGCAATGATAAAATTATCAAAGTTAAAAATGAGATTCGAGAGTGCAAAATTTGGAATAAACAAAGTCAAGGATAGATACAACCCCAAAATTTGCTCTGTTGCCCGCATCATTTGTGATCACATCCTTCTTTGCGGTGAGCCGATTTCTTCGATTGTGATGACTGAACGACTTAGCCTCATTTTTCAGTTATCGTGTAGCTCCACCGCAATCGTTCACCACGATCATTGCAAAAAAAAAAAAAAAACAATGAGAGGGTAAAAAATATAAACGACAGAGTTACCAAAATCGTTCACCACGATCGCATCCTGCTTTTTTTTTTTTTTAGCAAAGAGTAAAAAGGATATGGAAATGATAACAGATATATAAAAAGGTAGAATTGTGTTCATGAACTGAAGATTTCAAAGGATACTTCAAAATGATTGCCTTCTTGATAAATTTGAATCGCGTGATTGTGCAGGGACTGCCCACTTCTTCTTTAGTTGGAATTCCTCAGGTACACGGAGGTGTTCTCATGATGCAAGTCTTCTCCGTGACATATTTTGACTCATTGCCTGTTGACTTTGAATGCATTGGTCCCATCCTCATTGGATAACTCAACCGCTCCATGCGAGAATACCTATTTGATTATAAAAGGACCAGACCATCGTGATTTTAACTTGCCGGGAAAAAGTCGTAGCCGAGAATTGTACAACAAGACCTTCTGTCTGACTTGGAGATTCTTCTCACATAGCTGTTTGTCATGCCAAGGTTTTGCACACTCCTTGTAGATTTTGGAATTCTCATATGCGTGAGTTCTCCATTCATCAAGCTCGACCAACTGAAGTTTCCTTGCTTCCCCTGGGGCCTTTAAGTCAAAATTGAGCTTTTTCACTGCCCACATTGCTTTATGCTCCAACTCAAACGATAAATGGCATGCCTTTCCAAACACCAGCGCATACGGGGACATGCCTATAGGTGTCTTATAGGCGGTCCTATATGCCCACAAGGCATTGTCCAGCTTCATTGCCCAATCTTTGCATGAAGGCTTTACCACCTTCTCTAATATCAGCTTGATTTCCCTGTTGGACACTTCAGCTTGACCATTTGTTTGTGGATGGTATGCGGTGGCTACCTTATGGAGGATATTATACTTGAGCAGCAATTTGTTGACGATGTTATTAACAAAGTGAGAGCCTTCATCATTTATTATGGCACGTGGAGTGCCAAAACGAGTGAAAATATTTTTCCTCAAGAACATGGAGACTACCGCGATGCACGATACCACTTCTACCCATTTGGAAACGTAGTCGACGGCCAATAGAATGTATTTATGACCATTTGATGGTGGAAATGGTCCCAAAAAGTCTATGCCCCAGACGTCGAATAGTTCTAATTCTAAGATGATATTCATAGGCATCGCATGCTTCCATGAAATGTTTCCTGTGCGTTGGCACCGGTCGCATTTCATTGCATAGTCTCTTGCATCTTTGAATAAGGTTGGCCAAAAATATCCACTTTGTAACACCTTTGCTGCTGTGTGTTGGCCTCCAGAGTGTCCTCCATATGGTGAGTCATGGTATTGCGATAGTATACACTGTTGAGCAACATCTGGTACGCATAGGCGTAAAATCTGGTCTGATCCCCTCTTATAGATAGTTGGCTCGTCCCAATAATATGATTTACATTCATGTTTGAGCCTCCTCTTTTGGTGGGCTATGTAGTTCTCAGGAAATTGTTCGCAAACTATAAAATTGACCACGTCCGCATACCATGGTAACTCTTCAATTTTAAACAGCTGCTCATCTGGGAAAGTTGCATCCACCTTCGACTGGTTGCGGTTGACTTCTGGATTTTCTAATCTTAGCAAATGGTCCGTGATAACTTATAGAAATACTAGTTATTTATGCTACTTTATTATTGCGGTCAAAAGAGAGGAATGTTGCATCAATTGTAGAGAAATTGGCTAAGAAATACAAGAATTATAAATTGTCATCAATACACCCACTGACACCATTGCAATGGCAAAAAAGAATATTTCAAGTCTGTTTTGCAGGAAATCAAGTCACCGTATGCGCTCATGGCTCAAGAGAAAAAGATTAACGCATCTACGTCGCATTGCGCCCATCGTTTAGGAATGAATAGACGATCAACACAATGACGGCGCCTGCGACAATCGATCAAGAGCTTTGCGATCAATGCAACTTCAACCACATGCGGTAATAAAAAACAACACCGCATGTGATGACATAATTTTAATCTAAGCTACAAGTCCATGTTCCCTTTACCAGTTCCCCGGCAACGACACCATAAATTTGATGACATAAAATGCGATGATGCCATACTACTTCTAGATATGCATTATTAGTGAATGTTCTTGTAGTATGCTATGCATTGTCACAAGTTTCCTTGCATTGAAACCAAGTATAATTTCACCGCAAGTTTCTCAGAGTGATCCAAGGTCGAACACAGGGATTGTTTTAGGTTGATTGTGTTAGTTCGTGATATATGCGACCAGGGGTTTTTCAATTTAATAAAAGTATGGGTTTGTACATGCGATAAAGTAAATTGTGCAGTAAAGTAAAGATAAGCGATAAAAATGCGATAATAAAGTAAATTGCGATAAAAGTAAAGTGCGATAAATAAACCTAATCTATGATGATACAAGATACAGGTTACATGATATAAGATACCGAGGTTAAGACTGACTGTGAAAATTATACAAAGGTCGTGTTATGCGGTGGCAAGGCTTATGTGCGAAACAGAAAGAGAAAGGATAATTAATATAAACAGTGCAAGTTTCTTGATTGCGTTAAAGATATAAGTACAGTTCCGCTTTCCCTTGGCGTACACCTCTCGGTGATCGGCCGCGTTTCCCACATCTCTGTTGTGAAACAGGGATGAACGTAGTGAACGCAAGGTTGCTTCCATCTCTGGAAGTACTTCTTGCTTTAGTTAACGCATTCTTCTAACCTTCTCTCGACAGATCAGAATGGCATCTTCCCTTCTGCTCTCACAGGTGAAGATGCCGTCTAGCATGCTTTAGCTAAACATCTTTATTTCTTTAGCATAGATTAAGTTACTTGTATAATTCATATTAATCACCACGGGATTAAGAAAACATCGTGGAGAAAGCGATTAATGGAGGAACGAAAATAGACAGAAATGTGGAAATGAAAGTGATCATGACATTTAATTATAAAATCATGCGTCTGATAAATGGTTGTGAATGATTTAGACTAAGAAGATGAACTACAATTGATGAATAAGAGTTAGAAACAGATACAGAAGAGTGCCAATGTCTTGACACTGATCTAGATGGAGAGATTGCTTGCTGACGTAGATGGAGTGAACGAAAGGATGAGCTTCCCTCTCAGACTTGCTCAACCGGTAGAACTGATCTAGGTACAGAGCTTCACGACGGAGATTTAGAATGATTCGCCCTGAGACTCACCTCTCGCCCTTGTCTCTTTTCTTCTCGGATCTTCTCCGACCAGCACTTAGATCAGCCTCTCTCTCAATAGCCTCGTATCAATTATCCCCCGTATCAAGTATATCTTTCAGTGAATTCTCTGAAGGTATTTATAGATGAAAGCTTTAACTCTCTGCCTGTGGTCCCCACTTTATTGTTATGGAAATTTCGAGAATGGTGGAATAAATATTCCTTCTGTTATGCAATCAATCTATTGAAAATGCACAACGGTTAGTTGTACACGTGTCAAAATCCTCCGTGATTGCATTGCTCATTTGCATCTTTCGATCATGTGATCGCATGCAGTGTTGTTTTTTATTACCGCATGCGATTGAAGTTCAGCTTTTGATCAATTGTCGCATGCGCCGTCATTGCGTTGATCGTCTATTCATTCTTGAATGATGGGTGCAATGCGATGTAGATGCATTAATCTTTCTCTCTTGAGCCATGAACGTATACGGTGACTGGATTTCCTGCAAAACAAACTTGAAATATTTCTTTCTACCATCGCAATGGTGTTAGTGGGTGTATTGACGACAATTTGTAATTCTTGTATTTCATAGCTAATTTTCATACAATTGACGCAACTTTCCTTTCTTTTGGCAGCAATATCTAAATAAAGCAGTATAAATAACTTGTATTTCCACAAGTTATCACACCCCCAAATTTAGATATATGCTTGTCCTCAAGCATATCTTCTACTAAGGCAATAATTCCTATCCTAAATTTTTGCGTCAATTGGTTGCTCCGAATGCTCCACTTAGGCACATTACTTAACAATGCAATTTCCTTCTATCCTTGCTAATTCATATCAAAGCCCTGCTTTATTCTTCTATACAAAAAATTTCAGCTAAAAAATACTTTTCTAGTTTTAAAAACAATGTTTATCTCTTGTCAATACAACTTGATGCGTCCGGATGTAGTGGTTAAACTTTGCGTCATTTATTAGAGACTGTTGATCATGGCTACACTCTTCGTTTTGGCTTGTTCCCACGGGTGTCATGCGAACATCCAACTACGGTTGTGTGCCAATTTCAACTTTAACTCATGAATTTCAGAGGAGTTGTCTCTTATTTCTTTTATTTTCTTTTTCATATGCATTTTTCTCTTTTCATATTGCATTGTTCTTGGAAACCCACCTTCGTTTTGGCTTGCTCCCACAGGTGTCATGCGAACATCCAACTACGAGCAAGTTCCTTTCACAACTAACTTTTATCAGGTTGGGAATGTTTTTTAGGTTTTCCCTTACGTTGACATTGGAGTTGACATGAAAATGTTTTTTTTCTTGATGAAATGAATGCATTTTCTTAAAGACCGCATAATCTTGATCTTATCTGTTCAGACCTTCCCCACCCTCAAATTTAGAGATGCGCAAGGCCCTCATTGCGTTGTTTGGATAAAATAGACAAACACTTAGAAAAAAAAATTTCAAAAAGAAGGTTTGAGCAGAATTTTGAAAGATTAAAGGTAAAGCATTGCTAAACTATGAATTAACTAAGTGTTAGTTAGAAAGTACAAAGTATGGGAAATGTTTCTAAGTGTATGCATATTATACATCATGGCAACGCAATGAATAACACAAAAAGAAAGATTAAGAATATCACAAAGTTGACAAAGAATGATAAAGAAGTGGCACAGGCATATAGAGAGAATTACTACTTAGTTGTATTGAAAATTAACTAAGTAGACAAATACTTAAAAACTAACGCAATACAAAAATTTTGAACTGTACAAAGAATCAAAGAATTTAGCTAACTCAGAAAAATAATGAATTGAAATTATCTTTTGAATTTGATTCAGACGGGTGCACGATTAAAAAAAACTAACATTGCGCTTTCATTAACGCAAATACATTTTTGCTGAGGACGGGCAACAATGCATGCATCCCCACAACACACCCCTTAATTCAATGCATTTCTGGAGGATCGGGCGCACGGTATTTCTACCAACGCAAAACTACCTCAACATAGTGCATTTTCACTAAGGACGAGCAAAGGATACATACCCGCGCAACACACCCCTCAACGCAATGCAGTTGAGTGTAATGGACGCAAGGTGTCTCTTGTTATCCCACAATGCACCCCTCTTTGCATTACATACCAATATTTATTTTTCTTTTTAATTCATCAATAACGCAAGTCAAAAAGACGTTGCGATGTTTAATGTTTTATCCATAAAAGTTTAGAACAACGCTACTAATGCATACAAATTAAAGAAATTAAACATGACATGGAAGTACTCAACTGAATTAAATTGAAGATAAATACAGAAAGCATTAAAAGCTAGTTCTAATAAGCAGTAAATACGTAATTTAGGAAGCAGTAAAAGAAAGTTATAAAGAAAGCAAGTAAACATAGGTAGGGATGCTGATTGAAAGGGATTCTCAGAATTACCGCAATCGCTTCCCCCGCAAGCGATTAATCCTGCTTGCCTAAGTCAATGGTATCCATGCGTCGATCTATGTCACCTCCGTAGTAAGGCTTAATCCATTGACCATTGACTTTAAATGCGTTGTTCCCATCTAAAGTTGTTAGTTCCACTGCGCCATGAGGAAAGATAGTCTTGATTTTGAATGGCCCGGACTAGCAAGACTTCAATTTCCTTGGAAACAATCGCAATCGTGCATTAAAGAGTAATACCTGTTGACCTTCGACGAATGTTCGGTTGTTTTTGCGGTCGTCATGCCACTTCTTGGTTTTCTCCTTATAGATTTTGGCATTTTCATAGGCGTCCCTTCGCCATTCGACCAGCTAGTTTAGTTGCAGCTTCCAGACTTTCCCCGCACTTGCTAAGTCAAACTTCAACTTTTTGCATGCCCACATCGCCTTATGTTCCAACTCGAGTGGCAGATGACAAACTTTTCCAAAGACCAAGGCATACAGGGACATGCCAATTGGTGTTTTATAGGCAGTCCTGTATGCCCAACAGTGCTTCATCAAGCTTGGGTGACCAATCCTTCTTGGAAGTATTGACTACCTTCTCCAAGATAGTTTTGATCTCTCGGTTAGAAATCTCTGCCTGCCCATTAGTCTGTGGGTGATAAGCGATTGCAACTCTATGGCTGACATTAAATTTAGTCAGCAAGTTGGTGATTATGTGGTTGATGAAGTGAAAGCCCTCATTGCTGATTAAGGCCCGTGACGTCCCATATCGAGCAAAAATATTCTTCTTCAGAAACTTTGCCACTGTGGCCGCATCATTCTTGGTGCATGCGATGACCTCAACCCATTTGGAGACGTAATCAACTGCGACCAAGATGTAGTGATGACCTTCTGATGGTGGAAATGGGCCCAGAAGTCAATTCCCCAAACATCAAATAATTCAACCTCTAAGATTGACATCAATGGCATTTCATTTTTTTTAGACATATTCCCCATTCTCTGACATTTGTCGCATTGCACAACGTGGACATGGGCATCCTTAAACAGCGTTGGCCAGAAATAGCCACACTGTAGGACCTTTACGACAGTTCGCTGCCCCCCAAAATGTCCTCCGTAAAGGGACTCATGACACAGCTCAAGAATGTGCTTGACTTCGTGCTCAGGAATGCATCGACGTAGAATGTGATCAGGTCTAAGTCGATATATGAATGGGTCATCCTAGAAATAAAATTTGACATCGTGTCTTAGCTTCTTCTTCTGCTGGTAAGTATAGTTATCTGGTATTTAACCGCAAACGATGAAGTTCACAATGTCTGCATACTAGGGAACATTAATGTCTATTGACATCAGCAGCTCATCGGGGAATCTTTCTTCAATATCTTTTTCTTTCCCTTGAACCTCGCAGTTCTCCAATCTTGACAAATGATCAGCGACTTGGTTCTCGGTGCCCTTCTGGTCTTTGATTTCTAGGTCAAATTCTTGCAGGAGCAACACCCACCGTATAAGCCTTGGTTTCGCATCCTTCTTTGCCATCAGATATTTGATCGCAGAGTGATCGGTATACACCACAACATTTGTTCCGATTAAGTACTGACGAAATTTCTCCAGTGCAAATACCACTGCGAGCATTTCCTTCTCCGTGATTGTATAATTCTCCTACGCATCATTCAACGTTTTGCTCGCATAATAGATAGGATGCAATACCTTGTCCTTGTGCTGACTCAACATTGTGCCCACTGCATAACTGCTCGCATCACACATCAACGTAAATGGTTGCGTCCAATCCGATGAAATCAAAATGGATGCAGTGATGAGCGCATCTTTCAATGTGTTGAATGCTTCAGTACACACATCATCAAAATTATATTCACGGTTAGCTTCAAGGAGCGCACTTAGGGGACTTACGATTTGGGAGAAGTTACGAATAAATCTTCGATAGAACCCAGCATGTCCCAGAAAGCTCCTAAGTGTTTTCACGTTCACTGGTGGGGTAGCTTGGAAATTGCATTGATTTTCGCCTGATCAACTTCCAATCCTGCTTTCGAGATTTTATGACCCAGAACAATTCCTTCTTCAACCATAAAGTGGCATTTTTCCAAGTTCAAAACAAGATTCGTTGCCACAAATCTCTTTAAGACTTTCTCAAGGTTAGCTAAACAGGAGTCATAATTATTACCGAAAACTGAAAAATCGTCCATGAATACATCGACTGACTCCTCCAAGTAATCTGAAAAGATCGCCATCATAAATCGTTGGAAAGTGCCTGGCGCATTGCAGAGTCCAAATGGCATGCATCAGAATGCAAACGTACCAAATGGGCACACGAAGGTTGTCTTGTCTTGATCCTCCGACGCAATTGCTATTTGGTTATACCATGAATAGCCGTCAAGAAAACAGAAGAATTCATTCCCAGCAAGTCTGTCTAACATCTGATCAATGAACGAGCGTGGGAAGTGGTCCTTTTTAGTGGCCAAATTTAACTTGCAATAATCCATGCAGATTCTCCACCCCATGGTCGTTCTTGTGGGAATTAGTTCATTCTTGTCATTAGTGACGACTGTCATCCCCCCTTTCTTCGGAACACACTGCACTGGGCTCACCCAGCTGCTATCAAATATCGGGTAGATGACACCTGCGTCCAGCCACTTCACTATTTCCTTCTTCACTACCTCCCTCATAGCAGGGTTCAAGCAACATTGCCTTTCTATCGATCCTGTCTTTGCTTCTTCTAGACGAATCTTGTGCATGCAATATGAGGGACTGATTCCTCGAATGTCTGCCAAGGTCCATCCTAAAGCCTTTGCGTTATTTCTCAGGATCTATATAAATGCGTCTTCTTTCTCCTTACTCGTGAGGCAGGAATGATAATTGGTAACGTGTTGTTACCTCCTAAGTAAGCATACTTGAGGTGCACAGGCAACGGCTTCAACTTTAGCACGGGTGGTTCTTCCAAAGATGGCTTAGTGCGTTGTGAAGTTCGTTCAGATAACTTGAGTGGTTCAAAATTTTATTAAAATTGAATTGCGGCACAATCCTCCTCCCATATTGTGCTGATTCCAAATTCTTCTTCCTCCAATTCTGCCAGGGGCTCGTGCCAAGGTTCTTCCTATAATTCCTCAATATATTGGCAATTATCCATATCACTTGAGTACTTCAACGCATTGAAAATGTTGAACTTCACTTCCTGATCGTCAACTTTGATGGTGAGTTCTCCTTTTTGCAAATCGATCAGCGCTCGCCTTGTTGCGAGAAATGGACGACCCAAGATGATAGGTACTTCTCTGTCAGCCTCGTAATCCAATATGATAAAGTTCGCCGAGAAGATAAACTTGTCCACTTGAACGAGTACATCCTTTATCTTGCCCTCAGGATGCGTTATCAATCTATCGACCAACTGTAGTGTGATCGTGGTTGGTCTTGCGTTGCCGATATCAAACTTTTGAAAGATCGATAAGGGCATCAGATTTATGCTCGCCTCTAAATCGCATAGCACGTTCCTGACCTTCTTCCCTCCTATTGAGCAGGGCAGTGTAAAACTCCCAGGGTCCTTCATTTTGGTGGGGATATTGTTTTGATACAATGCACTACATTCATATGTTAGTGCAACTGTTTCATTTTCCCCGATCTTTCTTTTGTTAGCAAGTATATCCTTGAGAAATTTTACATAGCCCGGCATCTGTTCCAAAGCTTTTATTAAGGGAATATTGATGTGTAGTTGTCGGAGAATGTCCAAGAACCTCTGGAATTGCTTGCTATCATCTTTCTTCTTCAGCTTGGACGAGAAAGGTGGAGGATCCCGCCTTACTTCCTGTTTAGTTAGCTGTTTGTTGAGGTCCTATTCTTGTTGTGTTTCGTTAGCTAGAGGTTGCGTTGATTCAGACTTCAAGTCTTGAGGAGTTTCATCTTTTCTAGGTATACTTACTCTTGATCAATTGTCGCATGCGCCATCATTGTGTTGATCGTCTATTCATTCCTGAATGATGGGTGCAATGTGATGTAGATGCTTTAATCTTTCTCTCTTGAGCCATGAGCGCATACGGTGATTTGATTTTCTACAAAAGAGACTTGAAATATTCTTTTCTACCATCGCAATGGTGTCAGTGAGTGTATTGACGACAATTTATAATTCTTGTATTTCTTAGCCAATTTCATTACAACTGACGTAACTTTCGTCTCTTTTGACCGCAATATCTAAATAAAGCAGCATAAATAACTTGTATTTCTACAATTTATCAGTCCGCAACCTGGTTCTCCGTTCCCTTGCGATTAATGATTTTCATGTTGAATTCTTGAAGGAGACGAGCCCATCGAATCAACCTCAGCTTCACATCTTTCTTTATCATTAAATACTTGATTGTCGAGTGGTCAGTGTGAATGATCAATTTGGATCCCAGCAGGTATGCTCTGAATTTCTCCAGCGCAAAGATCACCATAAGCAGTTTTTTTCTGTGGTAGTGTAATTTGTTTGGGCAGGGTTCAAGGTTCTATTCGCATATGCAATGGGGTGTAGCATTGTTTTCTTCTTTTTTGCCAGCACCGCCTCGATCGCATAACCACTTGCATTGCACATTAGTTCAAAGAGCTGTGTCCAGTCCGGTGCGATCAACACAGGTGCGGTTATTAATGCGTTCTTCAGTATTTGAATGCATTGAGGCATTGTTCATCAAAGTCAAACGTTCTTTCTGCCTCCAGCAATGCATTCAATGATCGCGCAATCTTCGAAAAGTCCTTCACAAAACGTCGATAAAAGCCTGCATGTCCTAAGAAGCTCTTGACAGCCTTCACATTTGCTGGAGGTGGGAGCTTTTCAATTGCCTCAATCTTCGCCTTATCCACCTCCAGCCCATCCTTGGAGACTTTGTGGCCGAGCACAATACCTTCCTTCACCATGAAATGCCATTTCTCCCAGTTTAACACAAGGTTCGTCTCTTCACATCTCCTCAGTATCTTCTCTAGATTATTGAGACAGACTTCGTATGTTTGCCCATACACCGAGAAGTCATCCATGAAAATTTCTATAGAATCTTCAAGATACTAAAAAAAGATGGCCATCATACACCTCTGGAATGTGCTCGGCACATTGCATAGGCCGAAAGGCATGCGTCGAAACACAAATGTTCCATAGGGACAAGTGAATGTGGTTTTCTCTTGATCGTCAAGAGCAATCATGATTTGGTTGTAGCCTGCATATCCATCAAAAAAGCAAAAGTAATCATTTCGTGCTAAGCGGTTGATAACTTGTAGAAATACAAGTTATTTATGCTACCTTATCTAGATATTACGGCCAAAAGAGAAGGGATATGCGTCGATTGTATGAAAATTAGCTCAGAAATACAATAATTATGAATTATCGCAATTACACCCACTAACATCATCAAGATGGTAGAAGAGGATATTTCTACTTTATTTTGCAGGAAACCAAGTCACTGCTTGCGATCAAGGCTCAACGAGAAACTGAACAATGCATTTCTGTCACATTGCGCCCATCAAACCACAATGAAGAGACAATCAATGCAATGACGGTGTAATGCGACAGTCGATCTCGAGTTGAATTTCAACCTCATGCGTTAATAAAAACAACACCGCATGCGAGCAACCGATTGAAAGATGCGGCTGAACGATGAAAATGCGAAGGATTGTGACACGTGTACAACTAACTGTTGTGCAGATTTAATGATCTGATTGCATAATAGAAGGAATATTTATTCCTCTATCTTCAGATTTTCCATAACAATATGTGGGGTCCACAAGCCAAGAGTCAAAGCTTTTCACTTATAAATACCCTCATAGAATTCAGAGAAGATATACTTGATACGAGGGCTAATTGATGCTAGAATATCGAGAGAAAGGCTGAGCTGAGTACTGATCGAAAGAAATCTGGGAAGAGAAGAGACAAGGCCGAGAGGTAAGTCTCAGTGCAATTCTGCTAGATCCTCGCCGTGAAGCTCTATGCTTAGATCTCTACTACCGGTTGAGCAAGCCTAAGAGGGAAGCTCATCCTTCCACATGATCCATCCACATTGGCAAGCAAATCTCCATCCAGATCGGCACCAAGACGTTGGCGCTTATTTGTATTTGTTTCTAACTCTATTTTATCAATTGTATTTCATTCTCTTAACCTCTTCATTCACAAATCATGTATCAGACGATAAATAGTTTTATTGAATGTCTCGATCATTTCCATTTCCACTTCTCTGTCTATTTCTATTCCTCCATTAATCGTTTTCTCCATGAAGTTTTCTCAATCCCTTGGTAATTAATATGAATTAAACAAGTAACTTAAGCTATGCTAAAGAAATAAATATGTTTAATTAAAGCATGCTAGACGACATCTTCACTTGTGAGAGCAGAAGTGAAGATGCCATTCTGATCTGTCAAAAGAAGGTTAGAAGAATATGTTAACAAAAACGAGTAGTACATCCAGAGATGGAAGCAAGCTTGCATTCATTGTGTTTGTCCCTGTTTCACCACAGAGATGTGGGAATGCGGCCGATCACCGAGAGGTGTATACCAAGGGAAAAGAGGAACCGTACTTATGCCTTTAACGCAATTAACGAACTTGCGATGCTTGTACTAATTATCTTTTCTCTTTCTATTTCACACATAAGACTTGCCACCGCATAACACGATCTTTGTATAATCTTCACAGCCATCCTCGACCTCGGTATCTTGTATCATGAAACCTGTATCTTGTATCATCATAGTTTAGGTTTATTTTATCGCAATTTACTTTTACCGCAATTTATCTTATTATCGCATCTTTACCGCTTTACTTTACATTATCGCATGTTTAATTAATTGTACACAAAACTCCTTTATTAATTTGAAAAACCCCCGGTTGCATGTATCACAAACATAACGCAATAACCTCAAACAGTCCCTGTGTTAGACCTCAGATCACACCGAGAAACTTGCGATGAAATTATACTTGGTTTCAATGCATGGAAACTTGTGACAACGCACAACATACTACAAGAACATTCATTAATAACGCATATATAGAAGTAGTATCGCATATCATTGCACGAAATTTGTGTTACAAGTTTATGGCATGGACTTGTAGCTTAGATTAAAAATATATGTCATCAAGTTTATGGTGCCGTTGCCGGGGAACTGGTAATGGGGACATGGACTTGTATCATGCATGAGATATCATAGTGCGTGTGCTTAAAATAGAACCATCAATTTCTGCTCATCAGCGGTCTAGCATCTGTTCAATAAAAGGCAAGGGGAAACAATCCTTATTAGTTCATTATTTGCATTTGGGACTACCGTCATCCTTCCTTTCTTTGGCACAAATTGCACGAGACTGACCCACGTGCTATCAGCAATTGGATAGATAATCTCTGTGTCCAACCATTTGATTATCTCCTTCTTCACGACCTTCTTCATCGTAGGGTTTGGTCTGCGTTGATGTTCGATCGATCCTTTTTTATTCTCCTCGAGACGTATCTTATGCATGCAATATGCAGGGCTGATTCCTCTAATGTCTGCTATCGTCCAACCTATTACTTTTATGTACTTTTTCAAGATGCTCAACAACGCATTTTCTTGATCTTCTTGAAGTGTAGAGGAAATTATTACTGGTAGCATTTCATTTTGCCCTAGAAAAGCATACTTCAGGTGGTTTGGCAAGGTTTTCAACTCTACTGTCAGTGGTTGTTCCAAGGATGCTTTTTGTATTTTTCTTTCTTCATTTATCGTCAACTTTTCTTCTTTGGTTGATGTTTCCATGATTGCATTGCAGGTTACTATGGATGCGGTTGCATCCTCTTTTTCATCTTCATCTTTAGACTTTTCTTCTTCATACAAACTGGGTTCATTGTCGGAATCTATGAGGTCTTCTTCTTCCGGGTACTTCATGGCTCTGATAATATCAAACCTGATCTTCTGTTCGTTCACGCTCAGTGTGATCTCTCCCTTGTGCACATCAATCTGAGCACGACCAGTGGATAAAAATGGTCATCCCAGAATGATGGGTACATCCTTGTCCGCTTCAAAATCAAGGTTGATGAAGTCTGCCGGTAAGATAAATTTGTCAATTGTGACCAGGACATCCTTCACCTTTCCTTCTGGATGAACAAGGGACCTGTCAGTTAATTGGAGAGTCACCGTCATGGGCGTTAGCTGCCCCACATT
Source organism: Benincasa hispida (assembly GCF_027475165.1). NCBI lineage: Eukaryota > Viridiplantae > Streptophyta > Magnoliopsida > Cucurbitales > Cucurbitaceae > Benincasa > Benincasa hispida. The sequence continues at coordinate 32,262,522 of NC_143481.1, read as the reverse complement.
CAGCTACTTAAAAATTGAAAGGGGCATTAAGTCGATATTGGCCCCGAGATCGCAAAGCGCTTGACCAATGTATAACCCGCCGATTGAACAGGGTATTGTGAAACTTCTGGGGTCACGAATTTTTGGTGGAATAATGGTTTTTGCCCTTTGTGTTAACGCCACCATTGCGAACTTACCTGTGCTCTTTTTCTTCGTCACCACGTCCTTCAGAAACTTCACATACTTTGGCATTTGTTCAATCGCTTCAGTGAAAGGGATGTTGATATGTAATTGTTTTAGCATGTCCATGAAGCGATGGTATTGCACTTTGATAACTTGTAGAAATACAAGTTATTTTTGCCACCTTATATAGATATTGCAGACAAAGTTAGTAATTATGCGCCAATTGTATGAAAATTAACCTAGTATGACAATAATTATAAATGTTTGCAATTACACCCACTAACACCAAAAAGATGGAGGACAAGCCAAACTTTACTCTGTTTTGTAGGAGACTAAGTCACCGCTTGCGCTCAAGGCTCATGAGAATCTAATCAACACATCTCTGTCACATTGCACCCGTCGATCAACCATGAAGAAACAATTACCGAAGTAATGACGCAATGTGACAGTCGGTCCAGAGCTACGCTTCGACCGCATGCGGTAATAAAAACAAACACCACATGCGAACCCATGATCAAAAGATGCAACTGAGCAATGCGAGAGCGGAGGATTGAGACACGTGTACAACTAACGGTTATGCAGAATTGATGGTCTGATTGCATAACAGAAGGAATAATATCCCTCCATCTGCGGAATTACCATAACCATCACGTGGGGACCACAAGGATGGAGTCAAAGGATATGCTCCTATAAATACCCCAGTGATTTTAGAGAAAAGTATGCTATTGGATACTGAGCTAAGTGCTATAATATTTTAGAGAGAATAGGCTGAGCTGAGTGCTGAAGAGAAGAAATTCGGGAAGAAAACGAGATAAGGCCGAGAGGTAAATCTCAAATCCGACCTATCATATACCCAATCAAAGCTCTGTGCAGAGACCCCTGCTATTGGTGGATCAAGCCTGAAAGGGAAGCTCTTCCTGCCATCGAAACCATCCGATCTGACAAGAAGATCTCCATCGAATCTGTATTCCATATTTTCTTTATCTCTTCATTCACATATCATGTATCAAACACTTAGTAGAAATATTAAATGTTTCGATAGATTTCGTTTACCATTTTCTGTCTATTTCCGTTCACCCATTAGTCACATTCTTCATGTTTTCTTAATCCCTTGATGAGCAATATGAATCACCAAGAACTTAATATGTATTAAAGTTATAAAATACATTTAGCTAAAGCATGCTAGACGGCATCTTCACCTGTTAGAGCAGAAGTGAAGATGTCATTCTGATCTATCGAGAGAAGGTCACAAGAGTGCGTTAACTAAAGCGAGTAGTACTTCCAGACATGGAAGCAACCTTGCGTTCATTACGTTAGACTCTGTTTCACCACAGACATGTGGGAAACGCGGTCGATCACTGAGAGGTGTACGCCAAGAGAAGAACGAAACAGTATTTGTACTTTCAATTCAATTAAGAACTTGCGTTGTTTGTAATACATATCTTTCTCTTTCTAATCTCTTCACAAGACTTGTTGTCGCATCCCATGTCTTTGCACAACCTTCACAGCCAGCCTTAATCCTAGTATCTTGCACATAAAGCATGTATCTTGTAACATCTAGCTTAGGTTTATTGTATTTTTATGTCTTATCGCATCTTTACCGCTTTCCTTTATTTTACTGCAATTTACATACTGTACACACCTTTTATAAAGAATTAGAAACCTGGTCGCATATACCATGAACATACCGCAATAACCGGCACCACTTCCCCGTGTTCGACCTCGTATCACACCGAGAAACTTGCGGTGGAATTACACTTGGTTCCATCGTAAGGAAACTTGTGACAACGCAGGGCATACTACCTGAGTAATCCCTAATTAACACATAAATAGTAGTAGTATCGCATCATTGTGAGCATTTAATATCATACATACCGAATGCGTTACAAGTTTATGGCGCCGTTGCTGGGGAACTGGTTAACGATTTAATGTTTGAGTGTGTTTGTGGTATTTGCAGAACAGATCTCTTTGTACTGGCTGTTTATCAGGAAGAGCAGTCTGATGGCTTATGAGTACTGGAGCGATCCATAAATTCTAAGCTGACCCAAAGATCAGGTGTATTTTTCGTGCAGGAGCACATCAAGACCAGATTAAGCACCGGAACTTCAAGATCTATGGTTGCAGAGGATGCAAGGTGCAATGCATTCCCCATAATTGGTGTGATTCCCAAATGAAGTAGATCAGTTTTCTTCCCATATACACTGCGGGATGAGGCAAAGAGGTGAACAATGTCCCTGAGGACATTTGGTGGGCAATCAGGATTAACCGCTTGCAGGGGATGAGATTGCGGTAATTTTGAGAACTTCTTTCAATCAGCATCCCTATCTATGTTTATTTGCTTTCTTTATAGTTTTCTTTTACTGCATTCTAAATCACGTTATTTACTGTTTTGTAGAAGTAGCATTTAATGCTTTCTGTAATTCTCTTCAATCTAATTTTTCATGTCATGTTTCATTCCTTTAATTTGTATACATTAGTAGCGTTATTCTTTAATTTCTGTGAATGATTGGATGCAACATTAGACACCGCAAAGTCTTTTCGACTTGCGTTTTGATGAATTAAAAAGAAAAATTGGTATGTAACGTGATGATGGGTGCACTGTGTGTTAACAAGAGACACCTTGCGTTCATTACGCCCAAATGCATTGTGTTGAGGGGTGTGTTACGCACGTATGTGTTCTTTGCCCGTCCTTAGTGAAAAGGCACTATGTTCAGGTAGTGATGCGCTAGTAGAAATATCGTGCGCCAGATCCTCCAAAAATGCGTTGAATTTAGGGGTGTGTTGTGGGAGTGCATGCGTTGTTGCTTGTCCTCAACAAAAATGTATTTGCGTTAATAGAAGTGCGGTGTTAATTTTTAGCATGCACCCATCTGAATCAAATTCAAAAAGATGACATCTCCATTCTTTGATTCTTTGTACAGGCAACAATTGTGTATTGCGTTAATTTTTCATTATTTGTATACTTTGTTAATATTCAATACAAATGAGTACATATTCACTCCTTTTTGCCTTTGCCTTTTTTTTCTTTAACATCCTTTGACAATATTTGCGATGTTCTTAATCCTTTACTTTTGCGTTATTCATTGCGGTGCTATTATGTATAATATGTTTATACTTAGAAACATTTCCCATACTTTGTAAATTCTGACTAACACTTAGTTAACTCTTAGTTTAGTAGTACTTTACCTTCTATCTTTCAAAGTCCTGCTCAAACCTTCTTTTTGAAATTTTCTTCTAAGTTTTTGTCTAATCTATCCAAACAACGCAATGAGGACCTTGCTCATCTTTAAATTTAGGGGTGGGGAAGGTTTGAGCAGATGAAATTAGAAGTATGCAGTATTTCAGAAAATGCGTCCATTTTCGTTTAAAAAAATATATATATACAAAACTCCAATGTCGGCGCAAGGGAAAACCTAAAAAATGTTCCCAACCTGATAAGGGTTTAGTTGTGAAAGGAGCTTGCTCGTAGTTGGATGTTCGTATGACACCCATAGGAGCAATCCAAGACGAAGGTGGGTTTCCAAGAACGACGTTGTATAAACCAAAAAAAGAAAAAGAAAAAAGAATGCATGGGACAACTCCTCTAATTATCATGAGTTAAAGTTAGAGCTGGCACACTACTGTAGTTGGATGTTCGCATGACACCCATGGGGACAAGCCAAAACGAAGAGTGTAACCATGACCAACTGTCTCTAAGTGAATAAATGACGCAAAGTGTTGCTCACCGCATATAGATACATCAAGTTGTTTTGATAATGAAGAGATAAACTTTCTATTTTGAAAACTCGAAAAGTGTCTTTGAGCAGAATTTTGTTACATAGAAGAATAAAGTAAGACTTGCTAAGAATTAACAAGGATAGAAGGAAAGTGCGATGTCAAGTCATGTGCCTAAGTGTAACATTCGGAGCAACCAATCATCGTAGAAATATAGGATACGAATGGAGCATGATTGCCTTAGTAAAAGATATACTTGAGGACAAGCATATATCTAAATTTGGGGGTGTGATAACTTGTAGAAATACAAGTTATTTATGCCACCTTATATAGATGTTGCGGCCAAAAGTTAGTAATTATGTGCCAATTGTATGAAAATTAACCTAGTATGACAATAATTATAAATGTTAGCAATTACACCCACTAACGCCAAAAAGATGGAGGACAAGCCAAACTTTACTCTGTTTTGCAGGAGACCACGTCACCGCTTGCGCTCAAGGCTCGTGAGAAACTAATCAACGCATCTCTGTCACATTGCGCCCGTCAATCAACCATGAAGAGACGATTACTTAAGTAACGACACAATGCGATAGTCGGTCCAGAGCTACGCTTCGACCGCATGCGGTAATAAAAACAAACACCGCATGCGAACCCATGATCGAAAGATGCAACTGAGCAATGCGAGAGTGGAGAATTGAGACACGTGTACAACTAACGGTTGTGCATAATTGATGGTCTGATTGCATAACAGAAGGAATAATATCCCTCCATCTGCGGAATTACCATAACCATCACGTGGGGACCACAAGGCCAGAGTCAAAGGATCTGCTCCTATAAACACCAGTGATTTTAGAGAAAAGTATGCTATTGGATACTGGGCTAAGTGTTGTAAGATTTTAGAGAGAAAAGGTTGAGCTAAGTGCTTAAGAGAAGAAATCCAGGAAGAGAACGAGATAAGGCCGAGAGGTAAATCTCATATCTGACCTGTCATATACCCGATCGAAGCTCTGTGCAGAGAACCCTGCTACCGATGGAGCAAGCCTGAGAGGGAAGCTCTTCCTGCCATCGAAACCATCCGATCTGGCATGCGTCACTGAGTGATTTGTCGATATCTTGTTCAAAATTAGTGATCAACTTCCTCTGTCTTGTGTTTTCTGTCAGGGAGAAGTACTTCTTCATGAACTTCTCCTCTACCTATTCCCACGATGTAATTGATAACAGGTAGAAATGCAGTTATCAAAGTGCTAAGTTCTTAAACAATGCTGGATTGCGTTGATGAAATATGTTGATTTGCGTCCATTAAGCATCAATCTCAAAATATTGCAATCGTATGCGTTCATCGCATTAGAACAGTTGATTTTTGTATTTTTGTGTAGAATATGCGTTGACGCAATGCAAGAATTGCGATCATAGGAAATCATCAGTCGAGTGCAACTTCATTGCAAGGCTTTGCGATGATTGTGCTCGTAAACATTCGCCTGAGAAGGATCGCCGCAACCTGGTCAGCGCAACTTGGTGGACGCATCTGGGTGAAAGGCTAATTAATCGTGATGGGACAGAAAGCTGATGACAATCGAATCCGAATTAAGTTGACAGCTGATAACGATCACAAGTACATTCAGCTTTTCGGTGACAAATATTCGGTGCATCAGTCAGGAATTAAAGTCGTCCCATCTGTACAATCATGAGAGAGAAGCAGCTGTTCACCTTAGATGTTCTATAAATACCAGAGGCATCCTTCGGAAAAGGGGTTCACCAGTTCACTATTTTGTGTTCCACAAGCTCGCACGCCCTTGTTCATAGTTTTCTTTCGTTTTAAGGCGGACGCGAGAGAGAAGGTTGTGCCGATAGGTCATTCTGGTAAGCTTGGGAGAGTTCCGGAAGCTTCAAGGATAGAGAGAGGGCTGACGCCAGCGGAAGCGGGAACATCTTTAGAATCGAATAGAGAATACAGTGTAAAAGCCTCGATCAGTAAGGAATTGCTACCAGGCTCTCTACCTTTAACTTCCATTGTCATTTTGTACTCTACTCATTTATCGAAATGGAATCTACTTCTCTATATCTGTTCATTTTCTGTTATTTATGCATGAGTAGCTAAATTAGTTGAATGGGTTGAGAAGCATTTAGCTAGCACAACTAGGGAATCTTCATGCTATGCGATTATCTTGTATTATGTATGCTTCATTCATCCATTAGAGATACTCGGGAAGGTAGTCTAATGACAGGATCTAGACTTAGGAAGGTCAGGTTAGAATCTAGGCTCGAGAGAGTCAGATTAGAATGCATAATCAAGAGATAGAAACTTAGGAATGAGCACTATTCGTTATCAACGCATCGCATGCATGCTAGAGATAGGATATGATTGTATGCGGTCACCTTGCTTTTATGCATCTTGCATTATCGCATAGGACAATAGTAGAGACTTAGGGATAAGCTCTATGGACACTTTTGCATTCAACACATGCATCCTAGACTTAGGAGCATCGTATTTGCATTGGAAAATGACTTTTGTGCATGGTGGTAGCATGATCGCATATTCTGACGCATTCCCAAGTAACGCTAGCTAAAGATCTTCTCAACCCATTCATCGCATACTCAGTGCATCTATCACATAACTGACTTTTCTCAAATCCGTCGCATTTGTTTATTTTCTTCATTAACGCAATCAACAAAAAACCAACAATTTATTTATTTGGTTACTGTTACGTGCATAATGTAATGTATGTGATGCGATGCTATGCGATACTACTTCTAGATGTATGCGTTATTAATGAAATCCTTGTAATATGCTATGCATTGTCACAAGTTTCCTTGCGTTGAAACCAAGTATAATTGTGAACCCCGAATCCTAATTTCTCTACTTGAGTATGTTCCCTATTGAGATTAGTGTGATGAGTAGGTTGATGTGGAAACTAGTGTGGAATGGTAGAGAAAAGAATGGAAATTAGAAGAAAAGAGGAAATTTGGAAGGTTGACTTTTCGGGAAAATTTGAAATTTTTTTTGGCTAAGTGTAGAAATTGGTGGGTGGATGCATTGGATGTGTTGGATGATGGATGCGTTGGATGCGTTGGATGATGGATGCATTGGATTCCTTGGATGATGGATACGTTGGATGTGTTGGATGCATTGGTGAAGGAAGGAAAATGGAAGTGAGGCATTGAGATGGCACGAAGGCTAGAGGGTGGCATGCGTCGAGCAGCCTCGGCCAGTGCCCAGGCCATGCATCGAGTAGCCCCGGTCGGACGCATGCGTCGAGTGGCCACGTCCATGCGTTGAGCGCACTACCAAATGACCACGCCCATGTGGTGAGCACCCTGTCGAGTAGCCATGCCATGAGTCGAGGTGCCCTGCCATACAGGCAAGCGCACAGCCCAGGCCATGCGCCCATGCAAGCAAGCGAGCGATGGCCACCACACGATGCATGCCCATGTGTTGAATCAGCACACCCATGCACCTAAGCAATCGGCCAAGCATTAAGGTGCCGTGCGCAGCCCATGCGTCGAGCGGCTAGCCCATGCAGCACGCCTATGCTTTGGTGGCCAGCACCATGCGCCCATGCCAAGCAACCCGTGTGCAGTGAGCCATGCATGTAGAATGGACGGTCACCCTATGCATTGGTAATGGTTAGCTCCTTGCGATTGAGCAAAAGGGTTCTCTCTTGACAAGTAGTTAGTGTTGGGATTGTTTTATCCACAGTAAGGGTTATTCTCAACTGAGAAATAGTTTTACTATTTTATGATTAAAACAGGTTTATATGTTTTATGCTTGGAAAAATGTTTATACTGCAGTACAAGTACTGTAGAAGCTTATATTTTAGTTAAACTCTTTATTGAGATTTTGCATGAGAATCAATTATCTTTCTTAAGTCACTCACTGGGCGTAAGCTCACCCCATTTTCATATGTTTTCTTTCGTTGGCCATGCAGCCAAGTAGGTGGTGTCAACTCTGGAGAAAGTTTGGACGCCTATAAATGGAGCCAAGAGACTTCATTTTTAGTTCACAATTCAGAAATACCGTAAAAAGAGTGAGTAAAGTTGAGCAAACCTTGCGTTGGAGCCAAATCCATTCGTTAGTCATAGAGGACGCATTGGACAGTGAGGTCTGAAAAGGACGTATCAACTTGGGACGAAAGGTTCTCCCAATTTACTCGTTCATTTGGAGTAATTTCAAAGCCGCCTAAAAGCTCTGAAAGTCTAGATTTCAGGGTAGGGCTGCCGAAAGAAAAGCTCTAAGGGATCGGGTTCAAAACTGAAAAGAAGACAGAAGGGTCAGGCTGTCGATCAGTCTGGGCCAGTCTTGAAGATTCTTCCATTCCTGCCAAACCACGAGAATATCTGAGCTTCAATTTTAGGGTAAGCTTCCTGAGAAATGTTAGAACATGTTTGTAGAAGGAAGTATCTCAAAATAAGATTTAGTACTATGAGTAAACTAAGCTGTAAGTGGAATCTAGATTCTATGGGTGAAAAGAGAGCCCGAGGTAGAAAAGGGAGCTACTAGAGTGAAAAGCTCCTAAGCAATCAAGGTGAGTGGCTAAAACGTTTTGACTAAAACATTTGCTTAAAATGTTTGATTACAATGTGTTATAGAAAGCATGTTTTAAAGAAGATTATTCTCATGCCAGCAAGTTTTACAAAGTAATCTCCAACCAAACCATGGATTATGTTTTAAACGCATGCATGTGTGAGAAATTGTTGAAAAGCGATTTATATGTGTTAAATATACTCAGCATGCGTTATTACCTTTAAAGCCATGTTTTTATATGTGTTATACTTTACATGCTTTAAAGAGAAAGTCATTTATGACTAGTTTTATTTAAAATGCGATATCGAAGGACATTTGAGAAGGTATCCGCCCAACTAGATACTGAAGGACATTTGAGAAGGTATCTATTGGTACTGGAGGACGTTTGAGAAGGTACCAAACCAACCAAATAGTGAAGAACGTTTGAGAAGGTATCTGAGCAAAAGTACCTAAGGTATGACGGTACTTAGTATGGCCACGTGCACGTAGGTAGAGTCAGAGATTGAGCAAAAGGGTTCTCTCTTGACTAGTAGTTGGTGTTGGGATTGCTTTATCCACAGTAAGGGTTATTCTCAACTGAGAAATAGTTTTACTGTTTTATGATTAAAACAGATTTTATGTTTTATGCTTGGAAAAATGTTTATACTGCAGTACAAGTACTGTAGAAGCTTATATTTTAGTTAAACTCTTTATTGAGATTTTGCATGAGAATCAATTATCTTTCTTAAGTCACTCACTGGGCGTAAGCTCACCCCATTTTCATATGTTTTCTTTCGTTGGCCATGCAGCCAAGTAGGTGGTGTCAACTCTGGAGAAAGTTTGGACGCCTATAAATGGAGCCAAGAGACTTCATTTTTAGTTCACAATTCAGAAATACCGTAAAAAGAGTGAGTAAAGTTGAGCAAACCTTGCGTTGGAGCCAAATCCATTCGTTAGTCATAGAGGACGCATTGGACAGTGAGGTCTGAAGAGGACGTATCAACTTGGGACGAAAGGTTCTCCCAATTTACTCGTTCATTTGGAGTAATTTCAAAGCCGCCTAAAAGCTCTGAAAGTCTAGATTTCAGGGTAGGGCTGCTGGAAGAAAAGCTCGAAGGGATCGGGTTCGAAACTGAAAAGAAGACAGAAGGATCAGGCTGTCGATCAGTTTAAGCCAGTCTTGAAGATTCTGCCATTCCTGCCAAACCACGAGGATTTCTGAGCTCAAATTTTAGGATAAGATTCCTGAGAAATGTTAGAACATGTTTGTAGAAGGAAGCATCTCAAAATAAGGTTTATAACTATGAGTAAACTAAGCTGTAAGTGGAATCTAGATTCTACGGGTGAAAAGAGAGCCCGAGGTAGAAAAGGGAGCTACTAGAGTGAAAAGCTCCTAAGCAATCAAGGTGAGTGGCTAAAACGTTTTGACTAAAACATTTGCTTAAAATGTTTGATTACAATGTGTTATAGAAAGCATGTTTTAAAGAAGATTATTCTCATGCCAGCAAGTTTTACAAAGTAATCTCCAACCAAACCATGGATTATGTTTTAAACGCATGCATGTGTGAGAAATTGTTGAAAAGCGATTTATATGTGTTAAATATACTCAGCATGCGTTAGTACCTTTAAAGCCATGTTTTTATATGTGTTATACTTTACATTCTTTAAAGAGAAAGTCATTTATGACTAGTTTTATTTAAAACGCGATATCGAAGGACATTTGAGAAGGTATCCGCCCAACTAGATACTGAAGGACATTTGAGAAGGTATCTATTGGTACTGAAGGACGTTTGAGAAGGTACCAAACCAACCAAATACTGAAGGACGTTAGAGAAGGTATCTGAGCAAAAGTACCTAAGGTATGACGGTACATAGTATGGCCACGTGCACGTAGGTAGAGTCAGAGATTGAGCGAAAGGGTTCTCTCTTGACTAGTAGTTGGTGTTGGGATTGCTTTATCCACAGTAGGGGTTATTCTCAACTGAGAAATAGTTTTACTGTTTTATGATTAAAATAGATTTTTATGTTTTATGCTTGGAAAAATGTTTATACTGCAGTACAAGTACTGTTTTCTTCCCCCACCCCCCCCCCCCCCCCCATAGGTAGCGGTCAAATCCTCTGAAGATAGCTCTGCATCTACTCTTCCACTAAAGTTACTGTTAATATTGTACACATGTTACTGTTGTTCATATAGGGATTAGGGTTTTTGGGTTTTGGGACTTGTGAATCTAGTGTTGTAATGACTCTAAATATGTTTTGTTTGTAAATTAATAAATTTTGACCTAAAGATATTCCGCTGTATATAAGTTATATTTTGGTATCAGAGTTATTCCGCAAGAGTTATTAGGCAGTAAGTGTCAGCCAAAAGGTTGATAACTACTGCAGCATGCCCTTCTCTAGGCTAAGAGGGTGGTCTAGGGCAGAGTGTGGCAATAATTCCACCGCAAGTTTCTTGGAGTGGTCCGAGGTCGAACACAGGGATTGCATAGTTAATGTGTTACGTTCGTGATATATGCGACCGGGGGTTTTTCAATTAATAAAAAGTTGTGTTTATACAGGTATTTAAATTGCGATAAAGTAAAATTATGCGGTAAAGTAAAGTTGCAATAATAAAATAAAATGCGATAAAAGTAAACCTAAGCCATTATGATACAAGATACAGGATACTGATACATGATACTGAGATTGAGACTGACTGTGAAGATTATACAAAGGGTCGTGTTATGCGGTGGCAAGTCTTTATGTATGAAACAGAAATAGAAAGGCTAATTAATATAAACATCGTAAGTTCATTAATTTCGTTAAAGATTTAACTACGATTCTGCTTTCCCTTGGCGTACACCTCTCGATGATCGGCCACGATCCCACATCTATGTGGTGAAACAGGGATGAACGTAATGAACGCAAGGAATCCATCACTGGAAGTACTTCTCGCTTTAGTTAACGCGTTCTTCTAACCTTCTCTCGACAGGTAGAATGGCATCTTCACTTCTGCTCTCACAGGTGAAGATGTCTTCTAGCATGCTTTAGCTAAACATCTTTATTTCTTTAGCACAAATTAATTTACTTGTTTGATTCATACTAATTATCAAGGGATTAAGAAAACATCATAGAGAAAACGATTAATGGAGGAACGGAAAAAGACAGAAAGATGGAAATGGAAATGATCATGACATTCAATACTAATATTTAGTGTATGATACATGGTGTGAATGATAGAGATTAAGAAGATGAATACAATTGATGATAAGAGATAGAAACAAATACAGAAGAGTGTCAACATCTTGGCACAGATCTAGACAGTGGATTTGCTTGTCGGCGAATGGAGTGAATGGAAGGAAGAGCTTCCCTCTCAGGCTTGCTCGTCCAGTGGGAGCGACCTTGGTACAGAGCTTCACGGTGGGGATTGAAAGGATTTGCCCTGAGACTCACCTCTCAGCCTTATCTCTTAAATCTTCCCAGATCTTCTTCGATCAGCACTCAGACCAATCTCTCTCTCAATATACAAATATCAAAATATTCCCGTATCAAGTATATTTTCCAATGGAATTTCAGAGGCTATTTATAGGCTCAACTTTGACTCTCTGCAGTGTGGACCCCACTTTATTGTTATGGCAGCTCCGGAAATGGTGGAATGAATATTCCTTCTGTTACGCAATCATTCCCATCATAAATGCACAACGGTCAGCTGTACATGTGTTTGAATCCTCCGCAATTGTGTTGCTCTTTTGCATCTTCGATCGTTTGCCCATATGCGGTGTTGTTTTTTATTACCGCATGCGGTTGAAGTTGCATTGATCGAAAAGCTCTTGATCGATTGTCGCATGCGTCGTCATTGCATTGATCGTCTATTCATTCCTGAATGATGGACGCAATGCGACGTAGATGCGTTGATCTTTTTCTCTTGAGCCATGAATGCATACGATGACTTGATTTCACGCAAAACAGACTTGAAATATTATTTTCTACCATTGTGATGGTGTCAGTGGGTGTATTGACAACAATTTATAATTCTTGCATTTCTTAGCCAATTTCCATACAATTGACGTAACTTTCCTTTCTTTTGATCGCAATATCTAAATAAAGCAGTATAAATAACTTGTATTTCTATAAGTTATCAGTTACTGCAAGGTTTTCATAAAAAATACCAACGCAATCTGTTTTCACAAGTCCTTGTGTTCGAACCTGGACTCACCAAGAAACTCAGAGGAATTTACACTTGGATTTCGCTGAGGAAACTTGAGTGCACAATGCAATTTCATCAATGCATATCATCCACATTTCCACTTCATAAAACCAAGCATCAAGTTTTTGGCGTCGTTGCCAGGGACTTGGTAGCTAAATGTTTGTTAAGTTTTGTGTCTCTGGGAGCAAACTTTTTATCTTGGGAGTATTACAACTTGTGCGACCAGGTTGTAAACAATATTGAAGTGTAGGTGATGCGCTGAAAGCCAATGTTACCCCAAGGTAGAAGGGCAATCAGTCGCAAAAGAGCTGAAGGTAATTCTAAGCACATGACGGCCACATAAGCTCAACAATTGCCAGAAGTTCCAATGGTCAGGGCAACTTGACCCAAGCAGTTGAGAGCCATCTCCTGCATGGAAGATTCCTTGCGGTGACAACATTCTTATTTTTCCAGGGATGTCTTCTAATCTATCTTTACTTTGCATTCTCAGTTGAGAATCGTCCCCGACAATGGCACCAAAAACTTAATGGCAGAAAATTAGAAGTCAATTTTACTCGACAACCAAAATCCCATGGATGCGGTAGGCGATACATGTTCCTAAGATATGCATTGATAGTCATGATGGTCATACAAACATTGCAAAACAACGCAATCGGGAAAAAGAGAATTTTAAAAGGATAAGGCATATAAGATAACAGGAAAAGACCTTAGGCGGAACAATGCATGCGCTCATGGATTGGAATCCACGCGATTGAAGCCATGCGTTAAAGGGTGAAAGGAATTCTTCCATTGAACTACGAACCGAGGAGACTTATTGTTGCACCTACAAGAGAAAACGTACCACAACCAAGGAAGCAGCCATATATCCAAAATAACAATAAAAATAATAAAAAAAAATAACCTATACTAAGAACGCAAAGTAAAGATAGAGTAGAAGACGTCCCTGGAAAAATAAGAGTGTTGTCACCAGAAGGAATCTTCCATGCAGGAGATGGTTCTCAACTGCTTGGGTCAAGTTGCCCTGACCATTGGAACTTCCAGCAATTGTTGAGTGCATGTGGCCGTCATGTGCTTAGAATTACCTTCAGCTCTTTTGTGACTGATTGCCCTTCTACCTTGGGGTCAACATTGACTTTTAGCACATCGCCTACTGATGCTTGTATTTATGAAGTGGAAATATGGATGCTATGCGTTGATGGAATTGTGTTGTACACTCAAGTTTCCCCAGCGGAATCCAAGTGTAAATTCCTCTGAGTTTCCTGGTAAGTCCAGGGTCGAACACAGGGACTTTTGAAAATAGTTTGCGTTGATAATTTTTATGAATCCTTGCGGTAAGCAAGGAAATAAATTGTGGGTTTGTTGTTTGATTGTGTTGACAAGAAATAAATAAACAAATGCGGCAGAGTTGAGAAAAGACAGTTGCGTTGATAGATGCAATGAGTATGTGATGAACGGGTTGAGAAGATCTTTAGCTAGCGTTACTTGGGAATACATCAGACTATGCGATCATGTTACAACCATGCATAACAAGTCATTTTCCAATATAAATGCGATGCTCCTAAATCTAGAACGCATGTGTTGAATGCAAAATGTCCATAGAGCTCATCCCTAAGTCTCTACTCTTGTCCTATGCGATGATGCAAAATGCATAAAAGCAAGGTGACCGCATACAATCATATCGTATCTTTAGAATGCATGCGATGCGTTGATAAAAAATAGTGCTCATTCCTAAGTGCCTATCTCTTCATTCAAATTTGGCTCTTCCGAGTCTAGATTCTAACCTGACCTTCCCAAGTCTAGATCCTGTCCTTAGACTACCCTCCCGAGTATCTCTAATGGACGAATGAAACATACATAAACAAGATAATCGCAAAGAATGAAGATTCCCTAGTTGTGCTAGCTAAATGCTTCTCAACCCATTCAACTGATTTAGCTACTCATGCATGAATAACAGAGAGTGAACAAATATAGAGAAGGAAATTCCATTTTTATAAATGAGTTGAGTACAAAATGACAATGGAAAGTAAAGCTAGAGAACCTGGTAGCAATTCCTTGTTGACCGAGGCTTTTTACACTGAAATCTCTATTCTGATCTAAAGATGTTCCTGCTTTGACAGGCGTCGGCCCTCACTCTGTCCTTGAAGCTTTCGGCGCTCTCCCAAGCTTATCAGAACGATCTGCCGGCACAACTTCTTCCCTCGCATCTGCCTTAAAATGAAAGAAAACTAAAGACGTGCGAACTGAAGTATGAAATTTCTAACTGTTGAATTTGTGAACTGATCCACCTCTTTTCTGTAGAAGGCCCTTGGTATTTATAGAGCATCCATGGTGAAAGGCATCTTGTCTCTCCTGGTTGTACAGATGGGATAACTTTAATTCCTAACTGATGCGTCGAATAATTGTCACCAATAAAGCTGAATGTACTTTGTGGCTATTATTGGCTGTCATCTTAATTTGGATTCGACTGTCATCAGCTTTTTGTCTCATCCCGCTTAATTGCCCTTTCACTCAGATGTGCCTACCATGTTGCGCTGACCAAGTTGCGGCGGTCCTTTTTGGGCGAATGTTTACGAGCACGATCAACGCAAAGCCTTGCAGTGAAGTACGCTCGACCAATGATTTCTATGATCACAATTCTTGCATTGCGTAAACGCATATTTTGCACAAAAATAAAAAAATCAACTGTTCTAATGCACTGAACGCATGTGATCGCAATATTACGAAATTGATGCTTAATGGATGCAAAGTAACATATTTCATCAATGCAATCCAACATTGTTTAAGAACATAGCACTATGATAACGTGCATTTCTACCCGTTATCACACTCCCTAGATTCCTTTAGCAAGTCAACCGCAATGTCCTTTTCCTAGATTTCTCAAGAATACTTCGTTCAAATCCTATATACCAGAATTTCCTTAAGTCTTATTCATTTCTCTTCTTAAAATATTTCAAAGCCCTAGGGACTGCAAGCTTAACTTTCAAAAGGACTTTACTAAATTCTGGAACGTCGCATGATTTATTTCAAAAAGAAAATTTTCTACCAAGGTGTCAAATGATTTTATCCTTGCACAAAAATTTTCTTCATTGATATTTTTTTTTCTAACCTTGCATTGATCCAAGTGCCTTGCCTTCGTTTTGGCTTGCCCCCACGAGTGTCATGTGGACATCCAACTACGAGCAATGCACTCTTTCTCAGACTAAACTGATACATATTTGGCAGTGGAGTTGCAGTCATTTATTTATGCGTTGATCCTGGTAACTTACTTTCGTTTTGGCTTGCCCTCACATGTGCAATGCGGACATCCAACTACGGGTAAGTGCCTTTCACAACTTAACTCTTGTCAACATGGGTTTCTGATAATTGGCAGAAATGCCAGTTATTATAAACCTTTTATTTAGAATTATAAGGGCTAACAGGTAGAAAGCGCAGTGATAATACATAGAATTTGTGAAAAATTGAGTTTTGCGTCGATTAGCGCCTAAATCCTCACCGACCCAATATTATACGTTATTCTGTGCCAAAGTGTCTATATTTGTAGATATCGCAGGAATCAAACGCATGCATTTGAAGCTAACAATCACAAACAAACGCATGCGCTGAAGTCAGTCTATCACAAAGACGACGGAACGACAATCACATGCATCAACGCATGGAAGTTGCGGTAAACACATTCATCTAACGCATGGAGAAAGCGGTGAACAAATAGAGAATACGGCCACGAATTGACAACCATAATAGATTATCGCAAGATGGGTAGAATGCATTGATAACTTCAGCTGAATTTAGCTCAGACGCATACCTTTGGAGTATCAACAAGATAAGGCGATGTAACAATGCCCATACCGCGAAAAAAGCATCAGTGAGCCATACCTTCATCATTACAGCTGTCGGCATCCAAACTTTATAAATAGCCCTTAAGACCTTCATTTTAAGACATTCGAGCTTCTGCCTCAAGGCAGAAGTTTGTAATCACAGATGAGAGCCTGAAAGAGATTTTCAGTCAGAATTCTTCATCTCCACAACCCAGACCGAGTGACGATCAGAGCATTCGCTGGAGATAGAGCTTGAGAGAGACATCCCCACCATTCAACCATTGCACCACTGGCAGCCTTGACGCAGATTCCTTCATCTCCCTTCTATTCTCTGTATTGTATTACATTCTAGCTCGAGATGTTAAGATATTTTGTGATCAATGCAAATCTTAATTCCTTCATTACCGTCTTCTTCATCACCTTCATCTCTGTCATATTTTATCTTCAGTGTTTATTTATCAAAGTCAATCGCATGCTTAATCGTAAATTCTAGAGATAGGACACATGAAGTAACCCACCGAGAGGTGTGCGTTGTGCGAGTATAGTGAGTTAATCCTCTTTGCTTGGTGAAAGGCTGTAGCAATGCTTGTCTATGAGATGTTGCATTGCTTGTCTATAAGTTAAATAGTCGCATCTAACTGCGTGAGAAGGTAAGAGACGAAACACACTAAGCAAGGTTCGCATTGTTCCTAGAGATAGGCACAATCTTATGATTAACGCAACCATGCACTATAGAGATATAGTCATACGGCTGACCACCGAGACGTGTGATGCATTAGTGCAACGAGCTGGGATTACTCGGGCGATTTAAGATAGTAAACATAACTATGCGTTATTTGTTGTTGTGTTTCTACCTATTCTCATTGTAATCCTCCTAGTGCTCAATCTATTTAGCTAGGAGTAGGAGTAGTGTATAAGACATTTAAACTTAGGAGTAGTGTATAAGACATTTAAACTTTCTTTGCTTTATTTTTTTATTCCTTGCCTCAAACGCATCACTTCACAAATATTATTGAGTGACAAGTACCCGTGTTCGACCTCGGATTACCCAAGAAACTTGCGTTTGTGTGATACTTGGCGCAAGCGTAAGAAAACTTGTGATAGGAATGTGTGGTCATTGCATGCTAAGATTAACGCATCATCATTCTGATGCATGACCTTAGACACATGGGAGCAAACACATCAGTTATGTCTAACGCATGATTTCATGTTCAAACCCATCCGTCCTTAATAATTAAAATAAAACAAATTGTTCCCTAAATTATCAACAAGTTTTTGGCGTCGTTGCTAGGGACTTGGCAGCTAATGTTTTTGAAGCTTTTGTGTTTTTGCAGGCACCCTTTCAATCTTAGGCATATTGTAGATTGTGCGACCAAGCTGCAAACAATATTTGAAGTATAGGCGATGCATCGAAAGTCAAATATTGACCCAGAGATAGAAAGGCTATCTGTCGCATGAGATGGAAGCAGTCTTAGATGCATGTCAACCATCATGCGTCCAACAATTGCTGGAAGCTCCAATGGTCAGGGCGAGCCCCCTTGACCCAAGCAGTTGAGAACCATTTCCTGCATGGGAGACTCCTTGCGGTGACAACACTCCAATTTCTCCAGGGACGTCTTCTACTCTATATTTTACATTGCTTTCTTAGTTTAGTTTATTATATTTATTTATTGTTATTTTGGATATGTGGCTGCTTCCTTGGTTGTGGTGTGTTTGCTCCTTATAGGTGTGATAATAACTCTCCTCGGTGTGCAGTTACAATGGAAGAATCCTCCACATCCTTCAAACGCATGGCTTCAATCGCATGAACTCCAACGCATGCGTTATTCTACTTAAGGTTCTTTTCTTGTTATTTTTTATGCATTATCCTTTTGGAATTCTCTTTGTTTGACTGTGGTTCTTTGCGATGCATCTATAATGGTACAAATAATTCACCGTGTCCTCTAACTAGTATCGCAAGGCGCCCCATACTTTTAATAGTTTCTTCAAATTGTGAAAGTCTATAGTTGTATTGTGTGCAAACTCTTGCTTAAACATTTGTTATCACATTCCTATTAAGTTTGTTTTCAGCTTGCAGTGAGAATGCTGCCACCCTCTATGTTTAGGGGGTGGCACCAGTCTCGGAGAATTGCATTCATCACATTGCGGTCATTTCCTTAAAAAAAAAACTTTTGAAAATAACAACTCCACTGTCAACACAATGGGGAAATCCATGTTAATAAAAGCTAAGTTGTGAAAGGCATTTACCCATAGTTGGATGTCCACATGACACCCGTGGGGGCAAGCCAAAACGAAGGTAAATCAACAGGATCGACGCATCAATGCAACTCCTCTATCTGGTGCAAGCCAAATTAAGCAAGACATGAGTTGAGTTGAATATGGAACGTCACCGAAGTTGGATGCCCGCATGACACACGTGGGGGTAAGCCAAAACGAAGAGTGTAATCAGGTTCAACGCTGCATTTGAATAAGTAAATGCATAAGCTTGAATTGTTTTGAACGAACGCATTCTCATGAGTTGAACACAAAATTATGGAGAATGAATAAACAGTTTTTGAGCAAGGGCTTGCCAAATTTCAACTTAGAAAAGATCTCTTTGAAGAAGCAGCCAAAGTAGAGGAGAGCATTGCAGCCATGGTTAGAGGTACGAGTTAATTATATTCTGAAAAGCTAGTCATCGCAAAGGAACGCCGGAAGGTGAGTTAAGAATTTCTTGAGTGTAATGCATGCTTGAGGACAAGCATGATTCTAAGTTTTCGAGGGTGATAACTGGCAGAAATGCTAGTTATTATAAGCCTTTTATTTAGAATTACGAGGGCTAACAGGTAGAAAAACACAGTGATAATACTTAGAATTTGTGAAAAATTGAGTTTTGCATCGATTAGCACCTAGATCCTCACTGACCCAATATTATGCGTTATTCCGTGCCAAAGTGTCTATATTTGTAGCTATCACAGGAATCAAACGCATGCGTTTAAGGCTAACAATCACAGACAAACGCATGCGCTGAAGCCAGTCTACCGCAAAGACGACGCAGACGACAATCGCATGCATCTAACGCATGGAAGTTGCGATAAACACATGCATCTAATGCATGGAGAAAGTGGCGAACAAATAGAGAATGCGGCCACGGATTGACAACCATAATAGAAGATCACAATGGGTAGAACGCGTTGATAACTTCAGCTGAATTCAGCTCGGATGCATACCTTGGGAGTATCAACAAGATAAGGCGATGTGACAATTCCCATACCGCGACAAAAGCATCAGTGAGCCATACCTTCATCATTACAGCTGTCGGCATCCAAACTCTATAAATAGCCCTTGAGACCTTCATTTTAAGACATCCAAGCTTCTGCCTCAAGGCAGAAGTTTGTGATCACAAATGAGAGCCTGAAAGAGATTTCCAGTGAGAATTCTTCATCTCCACAACCCAGACCGAGTGACGATTGGAGCATTCTGTAATGCAAAAACTATACAATGATGCATGGAATGTACAAATCCATGTGATACTACTTCTAGATATGCGTTAATTAACAATGTTCTTGTAGTATGTTGTGCATTGTCACAAGTTTCCTTGCATTGAAATCAAGTATAATCTCACCGCAAGTTTCTTGGTGTGATCCAAGGTCGAACACAGGGACTGTTTGAGGTTATTGCGTTATGTTTGCAATAAATGCGACCATAGGTTTTCAATTAATAAAAGTTGTTGTGTACATGAATATAAACATGTGATAAAGTAAAGTAAAGTGGTAAAGATGTGATAATATTGTAAATTGCATTAAAGTAAATCTAATCTAAGATGGTACAAAATACAGGTTTTATGATACAAGATACTGAGGTCAAGGTTGACTGTGAAGATATACAAAAATTGTGTTATGTGGTGGCAAGTCTTATGTGTGAAACAGAAAGAGAGAAGATAATTAGTACAAACATCGCAAGTTCCTTAATTGCGTTAAAGGTATAAATACGGTTCCGCTTTTCCCTTGACGTACACCTCTCGGTGATCGACCGCGCTCCCACATCACTGTGGTGAAACAGGGACAAATGTAATGAACGCAAGGTCTCTTCCATCTCTAGAAGTACTTCTTGCTTTAGTTAGTGCATTTTTCTAACCTTCTCTCGACAGATCAGAATGGTATCTCCACTTCGGCTCTCACAAGTGAAGATGACGTCTAGCATGCTTTAGCTAAACGTTCTTATTTCTTTAGCACAAAGTAAGTTACTTGTTTAATTCATATTAATTACCAAGGGATTAAGAAGACTTTATGAAGAAAGCGATAAGTGGAGGAATAGAAATAGACAGAGAAGGGGATATGAAAACGATCGAGACATTCAATATTTCTATTCAGCATCTGATACATGATTTGTGAATGAAGAGATTAAGAAGATGAAATAAAGTGATGAATAGAGTTAGAAACAAATACAAATAAACGCCAACATCTTGGCACTGATCTGGATGGAGATTTGCTTGCCAATGTGGATGGTTC
Organism: Benincasa hispida; assembly: GCF_027475165.1. Classification (NCBI taxonomy): domain Eukaryota; kingdom Viridiplantae; phylum Streptophyta; class Magnoliopsida; order Cucurbitales; family Cucurbitaceae; genus Benincasa; species Benincasa hispida. The sequence continues at coordinate 32,241,654 of NC_143481.1, read as the reverse complement.
GTGCGGACGGATGAGCTTCCCTCTCAGGCTTGCTCAACCGATAGCAAGGATCTGAGTATATAGCTTCGTGGTGGGGATTTGGCAGAATAGCACTGAGACTCACCTCTCAGCCTTGTCTCTTTTCTTCCTGGATTTCTTTCGATCAGTACTCAGCTCAGCCTCTCTCTCAGTAATTTAGCAGCAATTAGCCCTCGTATCAATTATACCCGTATCAAGTATGTCTTTCTCTGAATTCTATGGGGGTATTTATAGGTGAAAAGTTTTGACTCTTGGCTTATAGACCCCACTTCTTGTTATGGAAATTCCGGAGATGAAGGAATAAATATTTCTTCTGTTATGCAATTAGACCGTCAAATTTGCACAATAGTTGGTTGTACACGTTCGCAATCCTCCGCCTTTGCGTTGCTTATTGGCATCTTTCGATTGGTTGCTCGCATGCAGTGTTGTTTTTATTACCGCATGCAATTGAAATTCAGCTTAGGATCGACTATCACATTGCACCGTCATTGCGTTAATCGTCTCTTCATTGTTGATTTATCGGTGCAATGTAACAAAGATGCGTTATTCAGTTTCTCGTTGAGCCTTGATCGCAAGCGGTGACTTGGTTTCCTGCAAAACAGAGTAAATATATCCTCTTCTACCATCTTGACGATGTTAGTGGGTGTAATTGCGTTAATTCATAATTATTGTATTTCTGAGCTAATTATCATACATGGAAGTTGGAAATAGAGCTCGAGAGAGACATCCCCACCATTTAACCATGGCACCACCGGCAACCTTGACACAGATTCCTTCATCTCCCTTCTAATCTTTGTAATGTATTACATTTTAGCTTGAGATATTAAGATATTTTGTGATCAATGCAAATCTTAATTCCTTCATTACCGTCTTCATCTTCATCTTCATCTCTGTCATATTTTATCTTCAGCGTTTATTTATCAAAGTCAATCGCATGCTTAATTGTGTAGCCTAGAGATAGGACACATGAAGCAACCCACCGAGAGGTGTGTGTTGTGCGAGTATAGTGAGTTAATCCTCTTTGCTTGGTGAAAGGCTGTAGTAACGCTTGTCTATGGGATGTTGCATTACTTGTCTATAAGTTAAATAGCCGCATCTAACTACCTGAGAATGTAAGAGACATAACGCACTAAGCAAGGTTCACATTGTTCCTAGAGATAGGCACAATCTTATGCTTAATGCAACCATGCACTATAGAGATATAGTCATGCGGCTGACCAACGAGAGGTGTGATGCGTTAGTGCAGCGAGCTGGGATTACTCGGGCGATTTAAGATAGTAAACATCACTATGCGTTATTGGTTGTTGTGTTTCTACCTATTCTCATTGTAATCCTCCTAGTGCTCAATCTGTTTAGCTAGGAGTAGGAGTAGTGTATAAGACATTTAAACTTTCTTTGCTTTATTTTTTTATTCCTCGCCTCAAACGCATCACTTCACAAATATTATTGAGTGACAAGTCCCCGTGTTCGACATCGGATTACCCGAGAAACTTGCGTTTGTGTTATACTTGGTGCAAGCATAAGAAAACTTGTGATAGTAACGCATGGTCATTGCATGCTAAGATTAACACATCATCATTTCGACGCATGACCTCAGACGCATGGGAGCAAACGCATCAGCTATGTCTAACGAATGATTTCATGTTCAAACCCATTGATAACTTGTAGAAATACAAGTTATTGATGCCACCTTATCTAGATGTTGCGGCCAAAAGTTAGTAATTATGCGCCAATTGTATGAAGATTAGCCCAGTATGACAATAATTATAAATGTTTGCGCTTACACCAACTAACGCCAAAAAGATGGAAGACAAGCCAAACTTTACTCTTTTTTGCAAGAGACCAAGTCACCGCTTGCGCTCAAGGCTCATGATAAACTAATTAACGCATCTCTGCCACATTGCGCCCGTCGATCAACCACAAAGAGACAATTACCGAAGTAACGGCGCAATGCGACAGTTGGTCCAGAGCTATACTTCAACCGCATGCGGTAATAAAAACAAACACCACATGCGAACCTATGATCGAAAGATGCAACTGAGCAACGCAAGAGCGGGGGATTGAGACACGTGTACAACTAACGGTTGTGCAGAATTGATGGTCTGATTGCATAACAGAAGGAATAATATTCCTCCATCTGCGAAATTACCATCAAGTGGGGACCACAAGGCCAGAGTCAAAGATCTGCTCCTATAAATACCCCATTGATTTTAGAGAAAAGTATGCTATTTGATACGGGGCTAAGTGCTGCAAGATTTTATTGAGAAAAGGCTGAGCTGAGTGCTGAAGAGAAGAAATCCGGGATGAGAACGAGATAAGGACGAGAGGTGAATCTCATATCTGACTTGCCATATACCCGATCGAAGCTCTGTGCAGAGACCCCTGCTACCAGTGGAGCAAGCTTGAGAGGGAAGCTCTTCCTGCCATCGAAACCATCCTATCCGGCAAGCAGATCTCCATCGAACCTGTGCCAAGACATTGGCACTTGTTTGTATCTGTTCTATCTCTCTTTCATTGTATTCCATAGTTTCTTTATCTCTTCATTCACACATCATGTATCAAACGCTTAGTAGAAATATTAAATGTTTCGATAGATTCCATTTACCATTTTCTGTCTGTTTCCGTTCACCCATTAGTCACTTTCTTCATGATGTTTTCTTAATCCCCTGATGAGCAATATGAATCACCAAGAACTTAATCTGTATTAAAGTTATAAAATATGTTTAATTAAAGCATGCTAGATGGCATCCTCACCTATGAGAGCAGAAGTGAAGATGTCATTCTAATCTGTCAAGAGAAGGTCAGAAGAGTGTGTTAACTAAGGCGAGTAGTACTTCCAGACATGAAAGCAACCTTGCGTTCATTACGCTAGACTCTATTTCACCACAAACATGTGGGGAACACAGCTGATCATTAAGAGGTGTACGCCAAGAGAAGAGCGGAACAATATTTGTTCCTTCAAATCCAATTAAGGTCTTGCGTTGTTTGTAATACTTATCTTCCTCTTCTATTCTATTCATAAGACTTGTCGCCGCATCCCACATCTTTGCACAACCTTCACAGCCAGCTTTAATCCTAGCATCTTTTACATGAAGTCTATATCTTGTAACATCTAACTTAGGTTTATTGTATTTCTATGTTTTATCGCATCTTTACTGCTTTCCTTTATTTTACTACAATTTACTTACCTGTACGAACTCCTTTATAAAGAATTGAAAACTTGGTCGCATATACCATGAACATACCCAATAACCGACACCATTTTCCCCGTGTTTGACCTCGGATCACACCGAGAAACTTACGGTGGAATTACACTTGGTTCTATCGTAAGGAAACTTGTGACAACGCAGAGCATACTACATGAACATTCCAAATTAACGCAGAAGTAGTATCACATCATCATGATCACTTAATATCATACATCCGAAAATACGTTACAATCATCCATGCGTTGTGTGACATAAGATACATTTTTATGCCTTTACAAGTTTATGGTGCCATTGCCGGGGAACTGGTAACGGGGACATGGACTTGAACCTTGCTTGCATCATTGTATAGCTTATGCCTTTACACCCATTTGTCCTTAATAATTGAAATAAAACAAACTGTTCCCTAAATTATCAACAGCTTCCCATTGCGTTGACAGTGGAGTTGTTATTCTAAAAAAAAATTTATTATTATTATTTTTTTTTTCAAAATAGCAAGGTCGAAGATAAATACCTCACCCCCAAATTTAAAATGCGGCAATGTCCTCATTGCCAAAAGATTAAAATAAGTCATGCAATGTTCTAGAATGCATTGTAAAGAGAGTTTGAAAGAAAGCTAGCAAACCCCGAACTTCTAGAAATATTTCATGAGGTGACTATCTTAAGAATAAGTTGACTCTAGTATATACGAAAGAAATAGAATTATATTTTTCATCATTGAAATCATACTCGGCAAAGAAACAGCATGCGGTAGCTTACCAAATTTATCTATGTCAAATGATTACGGTAATTAAAGAGGATGCAGTGATAAAACTTTTAAAACTAAAATGCAATGTGACAGCACAAAACTTGAAATAAAGATAAGGAAGAATACACCCCCAAATTTGCGTTGTCGCTGCATTGTGTAGTGACGCATCCATCCTTGCGGCAATCTATCTTCTATGGATTGCGGTGATGGAATGAGATCATTTGCTTCTTCATGTAACATCTCCACAATCCTGTGCCTTAATCGTTGTAAACAAACAAAGAGAGGGTCAAATGATTTAAAACAAAACAACAAGTTTTTTTTTTTAATTTTATTTTAAGAAGTAAAATTAAGTAAGATTCAGATAGCTAAATACTAGTAAAAGTGGCGAAGGAATAAGAGTTCAAGAATCATGTAGGGGGGTAGTCCGAGTTTTTCAGCTTCACGGAGACTTTTTCTGGCTGGAAATCACCTCTGCAATATGCTTTAACTCGTTGTCCATTAACCTTAAATGTCCAGCTGCCATCACTCAGTGATCAGCTCCACCGCACCATGTGGAAATATTTCTTTAATGATGAAGGGACTGATAGCTTGTAGAAATACAAGTTATTTATACTGTTTTATTTAGATATTGTGGCTAAAAGAAAGAAAAGTTGCATCGTTAGTATAGAAATTGGCTAAGAAATACAAAAATTATAAAATGTCGTCAATTCACCCACTAACACCATTGCGATGGTAGAATAGAATGTTTCATGTTTCTGTTTGTAGGAAATCAGTCACCGCATGCATTCATGGCTCAAAGATATAGTGAACAACACATCTACGTCGCATTGTGCCCATCAATCAAGAACGAAAAATGATCAACGCAATGACGACGTATGACACGCAGATTTTTATGTCTTTATCATCATACAAGCTCATCATAAACTTGTAATGCATGTATGAATATGAATGATCTTATGTTATACAACGCATGGATGATTGTGATGATATGTGATACTACTTCTAGATATGCATTATTAATGAATGTTCTTGTAGTATGTTGTGCGTTGTCACAAGTTTCCTTGTGTTGAAACCAAGTATAATTTCACCGCAAGTTTCTTGGTGTGATCCGAGGTCGAACACAGGGATTGTTTTAGGTTAATTGCATCATATTTGCAATATATGAGACTAGGGGTTTTTCAATTTAATAAAAGTATTGTTTGTACATGCGATAAAGTAAATTGTGCAGTAAAGTAAAGATAAGCGATAAAAATGCGATAATAAAGTAAATTGCGATAAAAGTAAAGTGCGATAAAATAAACCTAAGCTATGATGATACAAGATACAGGTTACATGATACAAGATACTGAGGTTGAGACTGACTATGAAGAATATACAAAGATCTTGTTATGTGGTGGCAAGGCTTATGTACAATCAGTCTGTGAGCCATGAGCATATACAAAGAGGGTATTTATAGATGAAAGCTTTGACTCTCTAACTTGTGGTCCCCACTTTATTGTTATGGAAATTTCGAGAATGGTGGAATAAATATTCCTTCTGTTATGCAATCAGTCCATCGAAAATGCACAACGGTTAGTTGTACACATGTCAAAATCCTTCATGTTTGCACTGCTCATTTGCATCTTTGATCGTGTGCCCACATGCGGTGTTGTTTTTATTACCGCATGCGGTTGAAGTTCCACTCTGGATCGATTGTCACATGCGCCGTCATTGCGTTGATCGTCTATTCATTCCTGAATGATGGGCGCAATGCGATGTAGATGCGTTAATCTTTCTCTCTTGAGCCATGAGCGTATACGGTGATTGGATATCCTACAAAACAGACTTGAAATATTCTTTTCTACCATCGCAATGGTGTTAGTGGGTGTATTGACGACAATTTATAATTATTGTATTTCTTAGCTAATTTCCATACAATTGAAGCAACTTTCCTCTCTTTTGGCCACAATATCTAAATAAAGCAGTATAAATAACTTGTATTTCTACAAGTTATCAGTACATGCGACAATCGATCAAGAGCTCTAGCGATCAACGCAATTTCAACCGCATGCGGTAATAAAAAATAACACTACATGCAGCGATCGATCGAAGATGTAAAGAGCAACACATTTGTGGAGGATTCTGACAACTGTACAACTTTGAGTTGTGGATTTCTGATGGGTTGATTGTGTAACAGAAGGAATTTCTCATTCTGCCATTTCAGGAACTACCATAACCATACAGTGGGGACCACACATTCAAAGAGCCAAGCCTCACCTATAAATAGCTTCTGCAAATTCACTGAAAGATATACATGAATACATAGAGACGTACATATACTGATTCTGAGAGAGAAACTGGTCTAAAGTGACTTACAGAGTAGATCCGGCCGAACCACGAGATAAGGCCGAGACGTGAGTCTCCGAGCAGAGAATCCTTCCAATTCTCGTAGCTGGAACTCTATGCGAAGGTCAATTCTACCAGGAAAGTAAGCCTGAGAGAGAAGATTTCCTCTCCATTACTTCCACACGTCGGCAAGCAAAATCTCCGTTCAGGATCTATGTCAAGACATTGACACTCTTTCTGTATTTGTTTCTAATCTCTATTTCATCATTTGTATTCATTTTCCTTAATCTTTCATTCACACCATGTATCGAACGCTTAATTCTAGAATTAAATGTTATGATAATTACCATTGCCATCTCTCTGTCTCTTTCCATTCATCCATAACCCATTTTCTCCATGATGTTTTCCTAATTCCCTGGGTAATTAGCAAGAATTAAGCGAGTGAGTTAATTTGGGTTAAGGAAATAATTAAGTTTAGCTAAAGCATGCTCGAGGCATCTTCACTTGTGAGAGTAGAAGTGAAGATGTTATTCCACCTATCGAGAGAAGAATGGAAGAATGCGTTAACTAAAGCGAGAAGTATTTCCAGAGATGGAAACAACCTTGCGTTCATCACGTTCATCCCTGTTTCACCATAGAGATATGGGAACGCGACCGATCACCGAGAGGTGTATGCCAAGGGAAAGCGGAACTTTAGTTGCATCTTTAACGCAATTGACAAACTTGCGATGTTTTTACTATTTACTCTTTCTCTTTCTGCTTCATTCATAAAGACTTGCCATCGCATACATCGAATCTTTGTACAGCTTCACAATCAGTTCTCGACCTCAGTATCGTGTATCTTGTATCTTGTATCTTGTATCATATTAGTTTAAGATTTTATTTTATCAATGCAATTTTACTTTCACCGTCATTTACATTTTTGTATAAACCCAAATTCTTTATTCATTGTTAAAAACCGGTAGCATGTATCACAATAGTAGCGCATTAACGAAAACAATCCCTGTGTTCGACCTCAGATTATTCTGAGAAACTTGTGTTGGAATTATACTTGGTTTCAGCGCAAGGAAACTTGTGACATGCACTACTACATCACATACTACGAACATATCATTAACAACACATATACTTAGATGTAGTATCACATAGAAATTCTCTTTATCGCAAGCACTTGAGCGCATATACAGCACATTATCTATCATCACAGTGCATGCATAAAAAATAGATTAAATTTTTTTGTCATTAGGGACCGGACCAACGTGATTTTAATTTTCCCGGGAAGAGCCGTAGTCTTGAATTGAAGAGTAAGACCTTCTGCCCGACTTAGAGGTTTCTAGCGCATATGCATTTGTCATGCCAGCACTTGGTGTGCTCCTTATAAATCTTCGTATTCTCATATGCGTTGATCCTCCATTCTCCTAGCTCAATCAGCTGCATTTTCCGCACATCTCCTGCTTTCTTCAAATCAAAATTCAGCTTCTTGACCGCCCACAATGCCTTATACTCGAGCTCCAAAGGCAAATGACACGCCTTGCCAAATACCAACGCATAGAGGGACATACCTATTGGTGTTTTAAAAGCGGTCCGGTATGCCCACAACGCATCATCAAGCTTTGTTGCCCAATCTATTCGTGGAGGCTTTACTACCTTCTCAAATATCAACTTAATTTCACAATTGGACACTTCAGCCTAACCATTCATTTGTGGATGGTATGCGGTGGTGGAGGATGTTGTACTTGCGCATCAGCTCTTTGATATTATGATTGACAAAGTGGGATCTTTCATCACTTATGATGGCACAAGGAATGCCAAAACGAGTGAAAATATTTTTCTCCAGGAACTGGGAGACTACCGTTGCATCACTTGCGACGCATGCTATTGCCTCTACCCACTTGGAGACATAATCGACGGCCAATAAAATGTAATGCATGCCATGTGAAGGAGGGAATAGTCCCATGAAATCAATCCCCCATACGTCGAATAATTCCAGCTCCAAGATAGTGTTCATTGGCATTTCGTTTTTCCATGAAATGTTGCCTGTGCGTTGACACCGATCACATTTCATTGCATAGTTAGCCGCATCCCTGAATAATGTAGGCCAAAAGAATCCACTTTGCAAAACTTTGGCTGCAGTGCCCTGCCCTCCAAAGTGCCCACCATATGTTGAGTCGTGGCATTGTGACAATATGCGTTGTTGAGCAGCATTTGGTACGCATAATCGACTAATCTGGTATGCACTTCTTTTATAAAGATTTGGCTCATCCCAATAATAATGTTTGCATTCGTGCTTGAGCTTCTTCTGTTGGTGATAAGTGTAATCTTCAGGGAATTGTTTGCAAACCAAATAATTGACGATGTCCGGATACCAGGGCAATTCTTCTATGTGGAGCAGCTGCTCATCCGGGAATACGACATTCACCTCAGACTCGTTGCGGTCAACCTCAGGATTTTCCAATCTAGACAAGTGATCCACAACTTGATTCTCTGTCCCCTTCCGGTCAATTATTTCTATATCAAATTCTTGAAAGAGGAGAACCCATCTGATCAACCTCGACTTTGCGTCCTTCTTTGTCATTAAGTATTTGATCGCCGAGTGATCGGTGTGGATGAGTACCTTAGTTCCCAACAGGTATGCCCAGAATTTTTCCAACGCAAAAATCATAGCCAGGAGTTCTTTCTCTGTGGTGGTATAATTTGTTTGAGCAGGGTTTAAAGTTTTACTCGTATATGCGATGGAATGCAAAATTCTTTTTCTCTTTTGCGCTAAAGTTGTTCCCATCGCATACCCGCTTGCGTCGCACATGATTTCAAATGGCAGTGTCCATTCAAGCGCAATCAACACGGGTGCAGTAATCAGCACATTTTTCAAAACTCTGAATGCGTTGAGGTAGTTGTTGTCAAACTCAAATTTTATGTCCGCCTCTAACAACGCACTCAGTGGTCGTGCTATCTTAGAAAAGTCCTTGACAAATCATCTATAGAATCTAGCATGCCCTAAGAAGCTTTGCACAACCTTCACGCTGGTTTGAGGTGGAAGTTCTTCAATTGCTTCAATCTTTGCTTTGTCCACCTCCAATCCATCCCGGGAGACCTTATGTCCCAACACTATGCCCTTCTTAACCATGAAATGACATTTTTCCCAATTGAGCACCAGATTCATTTCTTCATATCTTTTCATAATCTACTCCAAGTTGGCTAAGCAGACTTCATAAATGTTCCCATAAACGGAGAAGTCATCCATAAATATTTCCACAAAGTCCTCGAGATAATCTGAAAAGATCTCCATCATGCACCTTTGGAACGTGTTTGGAGCATCGCAGAGGCCAAACGGCATGCGGCGAAAAGCAAATATCCCATATAGGCAGGTGAATGTGGTCTTGTCTTGATCTTCAGGAGCTATAAAGATTTTATTGTATCTGGCATAACCATCCAGGAAGCAGTAAAAATCATTCCCTGCTTGTCTGTCTAGCATTTGATCGATGAATGGCAGAGGGAAATGATCTTTCTTTGTGGCCACATTCAACTTGCGGTAGTCCATGCATATGCGCCATCCAGTGATGGTCCTTTGCGGTATTAATTCGTTGTTCTCATTTGGGACTATCGTCGTTCCGCCCTTCTTCGGCACACATTGCACGGGGCTGACCCATGTGCTATCTGCTATGGGATAGATAATGCTCGCATCTAGCCATTTGATAATCTCCTTTTTGACAACCCCCTTCATCGCAGGGTTGAGTCTGCGTTGATGTTCAATTGTTGCTCTGTGGTCGTCTTCAAGATGAATGTTACATGCAGTACGCAGGGCTAATTCCTCTTATGTCAGCGAGCGTCCAACCAATTGCTCGCACATGTTTCTTAAGAATGCTCATCAACACATTCTCCCGATCTTTGTTGAGCGCAGAGGAAATGATCACTGACAGCTTCTCATTCTGCCCCAAAAATGCGTAGTTCAAATGGGTTGATAGGGTCTTTAATTCAAGTGTTGGTGGCTTCACTAGGGAAGGTTGCGTTATTTTTCGTTCTTCTATTGGCTCTACTTCTTGCCTTGCTTCATTTTTTCTTCCTTGTTTGTTTTTGTTGTGATCGCATTACAGGCAGCAACGGATGCGCTGGCATCCTTTTCTTCATACTCTTCATTAGACTTTTCTTCTTCAATCAAATTCAGGTCATCATCATAATCTTGCAGGTCTTCTTCATCCGTAAACTTCATGGCACGAATTATATTAAATTTGAGCTTCTGTCCATTGATACTTGATAACTTGTAGAAATACAAGTTATTTATGCTGCCTTATCTAGATATTGCGGCCAAAAGAGAAGGAATATGTGTCGATTGTATGAAAATGAGCTTAGAAATACAATAATTATAAAATTATCGCAATTACATCCACTAACATCGTCAAGATGGTAGAAGAGGATATTTTTAATCTGTTTTGTAGGAAACCAAGTCACCGCTTCTGATCAAGGCTCAACGAGAAACTAAACAACGCATCTCTATTACCTTGCGCCCATCAATTAACAATGAAGAGACAATTAACGCAATGATGGCACAATGCGACAGTCGATCCTGAGCTGAATTTCAACCGCATACGGTAATATAACACTGCATGCGAGCAACCGATCAAAAGATGCAGCTGAGCAATGCAAACGTGGAGGATTGTGACACGTGTACAACTAACCGTTGTGCAGATTTGACGATCTGATTGCATAACAAAAGGAATATTTTCCTCCATCTTTGGAATTTCCATAACAAGAAGTGGGGTCCACAAGCCAAGAGTCAAAGCTTTTCACCTATAAATACCCCTATTAAATTCAGAGAAGATATACTGGATAAGGGTATAATTGATACGAGGGCTAATTGTTGTTGAATTATTAAGAGAAAAGGTTGAGCTGAGTACTGATCAGAAGAAATCTGGGAAGAGAAGAGACGAGGCCGAGAGGTGAGTCTCAGTGCAAATCTGCTAGATTCTCACCGTGAAGCTCTGTGCTTAGATCCCTGCTACCGGTTGAGCAAGCCTGAGAGGGAAGCTTATCCTTCTGTTCACTTCCTCCATACCGGCAAGAAAATCTCCATCCAGATCGGCACTAAGATGTTGGCGCTTGTTTGTATTTGTTTCTAACTCTATTTCATCAAGTGTATTTCATCTTCTTAGTCTCTTCAATCACAAAACATGTATCAGACACTTAATAGTTTTATTGAAGGTCTCGATCACTTTCATTACCACTTTTCTATCTATTTCCGTTCCTCCATTTATCGATTTCTCCATGAAGTTTTCTTCATACCTTGGTAATTAATATGGATTAAATGAGTAACTTAAACTGTGCTAAAGAGATAAATGTGTTTAGCTAAGGCATGCTAGACGGCATCTTCACCTGTGAGAGCAGAAGTGAAGATGTTATTCTGATCTGTCGAGAGAAGGTTAGAAGAATGCATTAACTAAAGCGAGTAGTACTTCTAAAGATGGAAGCAACCTTGCGTTCATTACGTTCATCCCTGTTTCACCACAGAGATGTGGGAACGTGGCCGATCACCGAGAGGTATACGCTAAGGGAAAAACGGAACAGTACTTATATCTTTAACGCAATCAAGGAACTTGCGCTGTTTATATTAGTTATCTTTTCTCTTTCTGCTTTGTACATAAGACTTGTCACTGCATTACACGATCTTTGCATAATCTTCACAGCCAGCCTTGACCTCAGTATCTCGTACCATGAAACTTGTATCTTGTATCATCTTAGCTTAGATTTACTTTATCGCAATTTACTTTAACGTAATTTATGTATTATCACATTTTTACCGCTTTACTTTACTTTATCGCATGTTTAATTTCTTGTACACAAACTCTTTTATTAATTTGAAAAACCCCTGGTCACATATATCACAAGCATAACACAATAACCTAAAACAGTCCCTGTGTTCGACCTCGGATCACACCGAGAAACTTGTGGTGAAATTATACTTGGTTTCAATGCAAGGAAACTTGTGACAATGCACAGCATACTACAAGAACATTTGTCAATAACGCATGTATAGAAGTAGTATCATATATCATCATCGCATAAAATCTATGTCACAACAAGTTTATGACACATAAGATTACATTTTGCGCTTACAAGTTTATGGCATGGACATGCATTGCATTATACAAATTCTACACTTGTCAAGTTTATAGCACCGTTGCCGAGGAACTGGTATCAAGGACATGAGCTTGTATCATGCATGAGACATCGTAGTGCGTATGCTTCAAATAGAACCATCAATTTTTGCGTTAACAAGTTTATGGCGTCGTTGCCAGGGATTGGTTAACGGTTTTATTGTTAAGTGTGTTAGTGGTATTTGCAAGACAGATCTTGTTGTACTGGCTATTCAACGTGGAGAGCAGCTTGACGGTTTATGAGTACTGGTGCTGAACCAGAATTCGAAGCTGACCCTGAGATCGAGCGTACCTTTCATGCACGGGAACGTCAGAATCGGATTAGGTGAAAGAAAGCAGCGAATATGGCAGATAATAACGACAATGCGGTTCTCATAGTTAATCTAGAGGCTATTAGGCCAGCGTAGGATCCTGTTTTCCTGGCTGCTGATCTGAACATCCCCATGAAGAATTATGCGACACCCAACCTATATTATTTTTCGCCTGGGATTTCGAGGCCTACTGTTAAGGAGAATGCAAGGTTCAAAATAAAGCCGGTCATGCTACAAATGACCCAAAATGCAAGGCAATTTGGGGGTCTGCAAGGTGAAGACCTGCATGCCCACTTGACCAACTTTGTCGAAATGTACGACAACTTTTCACTACCTGCCATAACCCTCGAGAGTATTAGATTGTATCTGTTCCCTTACACCTTGAGGGACGAAGCCAAGAGATGGGCTCATTCACTGGAGCCAAACGAAATCACATCATGGGATCAACTGGTGGAGCGATTCATGAAGAAGTTCTTCCCACCGGCGATCAACGCAAGGCGATGAAAGGACGTGTTGAACTTCAAGCAAATGGAGAATGAGACCCTGATCACCTCCTGGGTGCGATTTAGAAGATTGGTAAAAAACTGCCCGCATATTGGGATACCCGATTGCGTGTTGATGGAGACCTTTTGTAACGGCCTGAATAGATCGACGCAGGTTATTGCTAACGCCTCCGCAGTAGGAGGTTTTATGGAAAAAATGTATACTGAGCTAAAGTCATCCTTGACCGTATATCGTGGAACATGGATGACTTGATTGATGATGGATATGGAGGCCGAGGCATCGAACAAAGAAAGAATGAAACTGCCATTGTCCCTGCGGAGACAATGACCACACTGGCTGCTCAGATGGTCGCGGTGACCTCCATCCTTCAATCGATGGTAATCAATCAAAGAGCCATCTCCCAACAATTAACGCAACCCGCTACATCGGCTCAAGTGGCCGCAATAAGTTGCGTTAATTGTGAAGGGGCTCATATAGCAGAAATGTGCCCATCGAATCTCCAGCAAGTATGCGCCATCCAGAACAACCCCTTCAACAACACCTACAATCCTGGTTGGAGGAGCCATCCTAACTTCGGGTGGGGAGGCAATCCTAACAAAGGGGGGCCAGTCAACCATCAGAGTGGTAGTCAAGGAAATCCTCCTTTTCACCATAACTCGAACCAGAGGCAACCAAGGCAATCACATAACCAACAATCATCATCATCAAACACCTCTAGAAGCTCATTGGAGGCCTTGCTAAAACAATATATGGACAAAAATGACGCAGTAATGCAAGCGTAGGCATCCTCAATTCGAAACTTGGAGATCCAAGTGGGCCAGCTAGCATCTGAGCTGAGAAATAGAACAATAGGAACGTTGCCCAGCAACTCAGAAGCCCCTGGGATCCACTGGAAAGGAACAATGTCCCTAGGACATTGAGCAGGCATGTCAGACCGCCTGCAGGGATGTGGATTGCGCTCATTCGAAGAAACGCATCTTCCGGTCCATATCTCACAACTATGTTTAATGCTTTCTTTAATTTCTATCTTATTGAATTCTTGAATTTTGTCTCTACTTCTACATTTAATTTGTTTTATGAATCTATGAATTGATTCTTCATTTACTCCCTTTGCATTTATTTTTATACCGTCTTTAATTCTTTTAACTTTTCTGTAATTAATGTGTTAGTCTTTAAATGGTGAATGATTGAGAAATAAAGAAAAAATTTATTGCCACAAGTCTTAGCAACTTTCGTTGATGAAAAAAATAATAATAAAATAAAATAAAATCATATAATTAACAACAAAGTATGCAAGGCGATAATGGACACATCTTGAACCAAGCAAGACACGCTTTGCGTTCATCCAACTCAAATGTGTTGAAACTGAGGGGTGTGTTGAGTGTGTCTATGTCCTTTGCTCATCCTTAGCTAAATGCACTATGTTGAGGTATCCTCCAGAAATGTGTTAGTTAAGGGGTGTGTTGCGGGAGTGTATGCGTTGTTGCCCGTCCTCTACGAAGATGCATTTGCGTTGGTGAGCATATTGCGTTAATCCTTATCTTGCGTCCATTCGAATAAAATATTAAAGAAAATTCTTTTTGCATTTGAGAAGTCCAATCGTTTCGTATCCCAAAACAATGATGATTCTACAGACGAAAGGACGTTTTTTCTGAAAATTCATAAATGAGGGAAGTTCGAACGACAGGCCTTTTGAGCTTCTCGAGGCCCGTCGCCGCAAAAATCGTGCTGGGCCCGCTGCGGCCCAACCTATAAATAGGAACCCTTCCTTCTTTGTGAGATTTTTACCTCATTTGCACTCTGAAAAACCCTAGCACCAGCATACAGAGCTTTCTTCTTCCCCCAGCATCCCAACGATTTTCCAGTTCTCCCAAGCTTATCATCTATGGCTGACCAAGCTTCCAACCCATCTACCTCACCATCAACCCCTTCATCTGACCAAATCGCCATGCGAGAGGCAGCATTCCTTGCTGCTAGTCGCAGGCTTGCCGCCCAACCCCATACCGTCCCGAGAATCGCCGGTAGAACCCGGAGAAACACATTGTCCATCCGGCCTCCTCTGTTCAAGAGGGGGAAAAGCACTGAAAGCACCTCTATTCTAATCCTAGCTGTCTCAATCGAGAGCGAGAAGAAGAGATGTGATGAAAAGGAAGTGTTTGGCAACATTTTGAGTCATTTAGAGTAAGGAAGAGGATTAGCCGAGGCAGGGGTTGTAAACCAACCACTGTCGACGGAGGAGGTGGTGGTGGTGGTGGTGAATGAAGAGGTGGTGGTGCCGGAGGAAATGGTGAACAAAGAAGAGATTAAACAAGGCAATCTGGCCTTAGAAACTCCTGATGTAACTTCCAATGCAGAAACCTATGACGAAACCTCAAAAGTTGCGGTGGAGGAGGTTGCGGTGGCTGAAGCTACGGTGGAAGTGCAACTAGAAGTAGTTGAAGAAGAAAAGAAGAAGAAGAAAAGCAAATGGAGAAAGGCTGGAGAAGCTGAGTCATCTCATCATCGCAAGGAGAAAAAGAATAAAGAGAAGAAGGATGATGATGAAGATGAGGAAGAGAAGAAGGAGAGGAAGAAGAAAGAGAAGCAAGAAAGAAGAATGTGTCGACATGAAGAAAGATGCCTTAAAAAGGAAGAAGAAAAGAAGCAGAGGGCTGCGTGTGAACCCTGAATCCTAATTTCTCTACTTGAGTGTGTTCCCTATTGAGACTAGTGTGGTGAGTAGGTTGATGTGGAAACTAGTGTGTAATGGTAGAAAAAAAAGGTGGAAAATTAGAAGAATAGAGGAAATTTGGAAACTTGACTTTTGAGGAAAAACTTGGAAAATTGGCTAAGTATAAACGCCCATGCATGTGTGGGAAGTTTGTTGAAAATTGGCTAAGTATAAATGCCCAGCGCCCATGCATCACGCCCATGCGTCGATGACCAGCGCCTATGCCAACTGCCATGCGCCCATGTCGAGCGAGCCTTGTAGGGATGCTGAGTGAGCAATGCATCGAAGACAAGCGGCCATCCTATGCATTGGTGGTGGCTGGCTCTTGCGATGGTTAGGACTTGCGGTGACTAAGTGAGTTGGCTTGCTATGCTTTGATGATGGACTATGCGTTGAACATCTAAGGGTTGTGGACGCATATGAAAGATGAGCTCACATAGAGGATTTCATCAAACATATGTCTTCTTGGGAAGAAACCTTAAGCCTTAAGAATTTGAGGTGGTTGCATAAGAGGACATGCAAATTGAAGCCCATGCGTTGGCTAGGTAGGAGAAGGACACTTAGATTGCGTTGATAAAAAAGTTGTGTTGTTAGGGTGAGGAGGAAACACTTGGACATGCAGCCAAGAAAGAGGTGTCGAATTTGGAGAGTGTTTGGACGCCTATAAATAGGGAAAAAGACTTCTTTTACAGATCAAAATTCAAAAAGAACTTAAAAAGAGTGGGAAAGTTGAGTAAACCTTGCGTTGAGAGAAAAATCCATGCGTTGATCATAGAGCTTCAAAGAGGACGCATTGGATAGTGAAGTTTGGAAACCAGAATCAACTTGGGACGAAAAGTTCTCCCAATATACTAGTGTATTTCGAGTGATTTCAAAGCCACCTGAAAGCTCTGAAAGTCTAGTTTTCAGGGTAAGGCTGCTGGAGAAAAGGCTCTAAAGGATTGGGCTGGAAACTGAGAAGAAGACAGAAGGGCTAGCCTGTCAGATAAGCTTGGGCCAATTTTGGAGGTTTTGTGATTCCGGCCAAATCACGACAACATTTGCAACTACCAAAGTGCACTAACCTTCCTAAGACATTTTAGAATATATTTGTTGAAGGAAGTATCTCAAAATAAGGCCTAGAACTATGAGTAATCTAAGTGTTAAATTGAATATGGAATCTAGAGGTGAAAAAGGGAGCCCGAGGTAGACAAGGAACTACTAGAGTGAAAAGTTCCTAAGCGATCGAGGTGAGTGACTAAAAAATTTGACTAAAACATTTGACTAAAATGTTTGATTTACAGTGTTTTAAAGAAAGCATGTTTTAAAGAAGATTATTCTCATGCCAGCTAGGTTTACAAAGTGATTTCCAAGCAAACCATGAGTTATGTTTTAAACGCATGCATGTGTGGGAAGTTTGTTGAAAAGCTATTTATATGTGTTAAATATACCCAGTAGTATCTTTAAAGCCATGTTTTTATATGTGTTATACTTTACATGTTTTAAATAGAAAGTCATTTATGACTAGTTTTACTTAAAACGTGATATCGAAGGACATTTGAGAAGGTATCTACGCAACTAGATACCGAAGGACATTTAAGAAGGTATCTAACCAACTTGGTACGGAAGGACGTTTGAGAAGGTACCAAACAACTTGATACTGAAGGACATTTGAGAAGGTATCCTAGCAGCTCGATACTGAAGGACATTTGAGAAGGTATCTGAGCAGAAGTACCTAAGGTATGACGGTACTTAGTATGGCCACGTGCACGTAGGTAGATAGAGTCAGAGATTGAGCAAAAGGGTTCTTTCTTGACTAGCAGTTGGTGTTTGGATTATTTTTAACCACAACAGGGTTATTCTCAACTAAGAAACGGTTTTACTGTTTCATGATTTAAATAGCTTATTATGTTTTATGCTTGGAAAATGTTTATACTGCAGTACAAGGTACTGTAGAAGCTTATATTTCAGTTTAAACTCTTACTGAGATTTTTGCATGAGAATTAGTTATCTTTCTTAAGTCGCTCACTGGTCTAGCAAGCTCACCCCGTTTCAAATGTTTTCCTTTCCCCCAGGTAGCGATCAAATCCTCAGGAGATAACTCTACATCTGCTCTGCCACTAAAGGATAAAGATATTGTAACCCGTCGGTTTAGGTGGTTACTGTAAATATTGTACACATGTTTCCATTGTTGATATAGGGACTAGGGTTTTTTTTAGGCTCTGAGACTTATGAATCTAGTGTTCTAATAACTCTAAACATGTTTTTTTCCTAAATTAATAAATTTTTGGCCTAATGACATTCCGCTGTATATGAGTTATATCTTGGTATCAGAGTTATTCCACAAGAGTTATTAGGCAGTAAGTGTCAGGAAAAAAGTCGATAACTACTACAGTCACGCCCTTTCCTAGGCTAAGAGGGTGGTATGGGGCAGGGTTTGGCAGCTTGGTATCAGAGCATAAGTTTCTGGGAAGGTTAAAGAGTTAGTTGATACTAGCTTAGTATTAAAGCATAAGATTTTGGGTGAAAGAGAGAGTTCATGCATTAGATTAAGTCCCGTAAGTAAGTCCCTAACATGTGTACTTAATAATTAGGCAAAGATGCTGAGGAGAAGTGGCAGGCTGAGCAGACAGACTGAGGAGAGGAATGTTGACTATACCAGCGGAGGTCCTGAAGCTAGACAGAACCCAGATCCAAAGGGGAAGAGAGTTAGAGACTCAGTAGAGCAGGAAGCGACTTCTGCAAATGAGTCGAGTACCCCACGGGTAGATGTAGATCCCCAGATGGAGGATCGAGTGTTTGATAGAATCATCCAGAGATTGGCAGCAAGTGTAGGATCGATTCAGACTGATCCAGAAAAAAAATTCGACGTCGAAAGGCTGAAAGCTTTAGAAGCCATGAAGTTCGATGGAGCCACAGATCCAGTAGATGCTGAGGTCTTGTTAGACTTGATTGAGAAATGTTTTAAGGTTATGAGATGCCCTAAGGACTGTAAGGTTGGGTTAGCGACATTCTTGCTGCAGAAAGGGGCTGAGAAGTGGTGGAAAGTGATAGAGGCCAGAAGGAGTAGTTTGGAAACTATGACTTGGCCCGAGTTCAGACAAGTATTTGAGGATAAATACTACCCTAGTGCTTTTAAAAAAGCAAAGAGGGAGAAGTTTCTTAGGCTAACTCAAGGAGTGATGAAGATTGTTGAGTATGAGCAAAGATTTACTGAGTTATCTCAGTATTCCCTTCCGATCATTGTGGAAGAGAAAGAAAGGTGTAGAAGATTTGAGAATGGCCTAAGAAGAAAGATACGTACACCCGTTACCTCTACATCTAATTGGGTGAATTTCACTCAGTTAGTGGAGATCGCTATTTGAGTTGAGCGGAGTGTAGTGAGGGAAGATATACTCCAGCCAGATGCGGAACAGTTTAGAACACCTGGAGAAATGAGAAGTAAGAGTTTTAGACCCCCGTTCTCTGGACAGTCGGGTATGAGGAGTTTTGGAGGCACGGGCCAACAAGGTTTGAGTCAAAAAAGGTCAAGACCTACAGCTGGACTGAGTGGTAGATCAGTATCGGGTTGTGCTAGCGAGTCAGTAGCTAGTACAGGAAGGAGATCACTTTGTGTAAACCGTGGTAGGCCCCATACAGGAGTATGTTATGGCAATAGGAAGGTGTGCTTACAGTGCGGACAAGTGGGGCATTTCAAGAGAGATTATCCTTAACTAGGTCATGGAGCACAAAGTGAGCAAAGAGGGGTTACCCAGGTTGTAGACTAACCCATAGCGACCGAAACTAGAGGTGAGGGATCTGGTGCAACTAAGCAGAAAGGGGTAGTTGGACGACCCCAACAGCAGCAGCAGCAGGGTAGAGTATACGCTATGACACACCAGGAAGTGGAAGAGGCTTCAGATGTCGTAATTGGTACGATAACTTTATGTAATCAATCCGTTTATGCGTTATTTGATCCTGGTGCTACACACTCATTCATATCTAGCATGTGTGCATTACATATAGATAGGGTGCCTGAGCGTATGAATGAGGATTTGTTTATCTCTACGCCTGTAGGAGATACTCTAGTTGTACATGAGTATTATAGGAATTGTGATGTAATTCTTGGAAATCAGAGTTTATGGGTTGACTTGATTCCCTTAGAATTACTAGAGTTTGATGTTATCTTAGGCATGGATTTCCTAAGTACACACTATGGCACCATGGATTGTTTTAAGAGAGAAATAGTGTTTAGAAAACCAGGTGAAAAAGAGATAACCCTGGTAGGAAGTAAAAGAATACTTCCAAGAAGTTTAATATCAGCAGTGAAGGTTAGGAAACTGCTGAGTAAGGGATGTGAAGCCTATTTAGCCTATGTAACAGTTTCACAGGATAAGAAACTGAAATCTGAGGATGTACCTGTGTTACAAGAATTCTTAGATGTGTTCCCTGAAGAGTTACCAGGCTTACCACTTTACTATTGGGTTAGTCCCAGGTATAGCACCTATATCCCAGGAACCATATAGGATGGCACCGACGAAACCAAAGGAATTAAAAGTTCAGTTACAGGAACTTGTAGATAAGGGGTACATTAGACCTAGTGTGTCACCTTGGGGAGCGCCAGTCTTGTTTGTTAAGAAGAAAACGTTACTCTTAGATTATATATAGACTATAAATAGTTGAATAAGGTGACTATTAAGAATAAGTACCCATTGCTTTGTATAGATGATCTCTTTGATCAGTTAAAGGGAGCCACAGTTTTCTCTAAGATAGATTTAAGATCAGGTTATCACCAGTTGAAGGTGAAAGACACAGATGTTTCAAAGACTACATTCAAAACTAGGTATGGACATTATGAGTTCCTAGTAATGCCGTTTGGATTGACAAATACTCCTACGGTATTTATGGACTTGATGAATAGGATATTTCATCTTTATCTGGATCAGTTTGTGATAGTTTTCATAGATGATATACTAGTATATTCTAGTAGTGCAGAGAAGCACAAAGAACATCTGAGGATGGTGTTGCAGATGCTAAGGGAAAAGAACTTATATGCCAGATTTAGTAAGTGTGATTTTTGGTTAAACCAAGTCGTATTCCTTGGGCATATAGTTTCAGCTGACGAAGTTAGCGTAGATTCCCAAAAGATAGAAGCAATATTCAACTGGGAACGACCCCTGAATGTAATAAAATTGCGCAGTTTTCTAGGTTTGGCAGGTTATTATAGAAGATTCGTGGAGAACTTTTCTAAGATATCTCTGTCGTTGACAAACCTGACCAGAAAAGATGTGAAGTTTGAGTGGTCGCTAGAATGCGAGCACAATTTTCAAGTGTTGAAACAGAGGTTAGTGTCAGCACCATTATTAACTCTACCTACACCAGGCAAAGAGTTTGAGGTTTACTGTGATGCATCCCGACAAGGGTTAGGATGTGTGCTGATGCAGAAGGGAAAGGTAGTAGCTTATGCTTCTCGACAGTTAAAGAAGTATGAATGTAACTACCCTAAGCACGATTTAGAGTTAGCAACAGTTGTGTTAGCTCTAAAGTTGTGGAGACATTACCTGTTTGGTGAGCATTGTCATATATTCACGGATCATAAAAGTCTGAAGTATATCTTTGATTAGAAGGAGCTGAACTTGAGACAGAGAAGATGGCTCGAGTTGATCAAAGACTATGACTGCACAATTGAATATCACCCAAGTAAAGCAAATGTTGTAGCTGATGCTCTAAGTCGAAAAACCAGATCAGCTAGAGCTAGTATCAATTTAGTGAAGGGTACACTGATTCATGAGTTGTATAATGCTAGGGCAGCATTATCAATCGATCAAACAGGAGTTTTACTAGCTTCGTTTCAAGTGTGGCCTACTCTCGTAAAAGATATTCTACGTGAACAATTAAAGGATTCCGATCTTCAGAAGTTAGCTGAAGAAGTAGGTAAAGGAGTGAGGATGGACTACCAATTAAGAGCGAACAAAGTGCTATTAAAAGAGGGTAGGGTATGTGTACCTAATAACTTAGCACTTAAACAAGCTATTCTAAAGGAGGCACATAGTTTGGCCTATGCTATGCATCCGGGCAGTACGAAGATGTACAGAACATTAAAGAGATCGTACTGGTGGCTTGGTATCAAAAGAGAAATAGTGGAGTATGTTGACAGGTGTCTAATATGTCAACAAGTTAAACTGGACAGACAGAGGCCAGCAGGATTACTTAATCCACTCCCAGTACCAAAGTGGAAGTGGGAGCATATTACGATGGATTTCCTATTTGGATTACCTAGGACACTAGCGAGCTATGATGGTATATGGGTAATTGTGGATAGATTGACAAAAATACCTAAGTTTTTACCTATTAAAGTTACTTTTACCCTAGACTAATTAGCTAAGCTGTATGTTGATCGAGTTGTGAGTCATTTTGGAGCTCCAGTTTCAATTGTATCAGATCGAGACTCTAGATTTATATCAAAGTTTTGGCCTAGTTTACAGAAAGCTATGGGAACCAAGTTATATTTTAGTACTGCTTTTCATCCACAGACAGATGGTCAGTCTGAGCGGACAATCCAGACATTAGAGGACATGTTGAAAGCATGTGTATTGCAATTCAAAGGTAGTTGGGATACGCATCTGCTGTTAATCGAATTTGCGTATAACAACAGTTACCATTCGAGTATCGGGATAGGACCGTATGAGGCACTATACGAAAGGGCATGTAGAACTTCGATATGTTGGGATGAAGTCGGTGAAAGGAAATTACTAGGTCCAGAATTGGTGCAACAGACATCAAACAACGTTAAGATTATAAGAGATAATCTTAAGATGGCTCGAGATAGGCAAAAGTGTTATGCCGATAAGTGGACAAGAGAATTGGAGTTTGAAGTTGGTGATAAAGTATTTCTTAAGTTATCTCCATGGAAAGGAATACTCAGGTTCGGTAGGAAAGGGAAATTAAGCCCGAGATATATTGGACCTTACGAGATAATAGAAAGAGTTGGTCCAATGGCATATTTATTGGATTTACCTCCAGAGTTATCTCGTATTCATGATGTGTTTCATGTGGCAATGCTTAAAAAGTATGTGCCAGATCCTACCCATGTGTTGCCTGAGCAACCAGTACAGTTGAAAGAAAATTTATCTTATGAAGAAGAACCAGTGGAGATTCTTGACTGAAAGGAACAGGTCTTAAAGAATAAGACAATCCCATTGGTAAAGGTACTATGGCAAAACCATAGCACAGAAGAAGCATCGTGGGAAGCCGAAGAGCAAATCAGAAACAAGTATCCGCAGTTATTTAATTGACAGACTTGTAGCGAAATTTCAAGGACGAAATTTTCATAAGGGGGAGGTAAATGTGAACCCTGAATCCTAATTTCTCTACTTGAGTATGTTCCCTACTGAGACTAGTGTGGTGAGTAGGTTGATGTGGAAACTAGTGTGTAATGGTAGAAAAAAAAGGTGGAAAATTAGAAGAAAAGAGAAAATTTGGAAGCTTGACTTTTGGGGAATGCGTTGGATGATGGATGTGTTGGATGATGGATGCGTTGGATGCGATGAATGCGTTGAAAGGGTGGTATGCGGCTGAAGGGAGGAAAATTGAAGTGATGCGTTGGAAGGTTGGATGGCATAAGGGTAAGCGAGGACGCAGGCAAGGCATGCGTTGGAAGGGTGGCATCCGTCGATGCACATCGCCCAGCCACGCGCCCATGCATCGAGCGCCCATGTGTTGAGTGCCTTTGCCAAGCGCCCAGCTCTTGAGTCGAGTGCCCATGCCAAGTGCCTCTGCCAAGCGCCTAGCCTATGTTTCGAGCGGCCATGTGTCGAGCGCCCTGCCAAGCGCCCATGCGGCCGAGCAAGCCCTGCAAGCGGTGCCCAGCGCCATGCGCCCATGCCGAGCGAGCCTTGCGAGGATGCTGAGTGAGCAATGCGTCGAGGACGAGCGGCCATCCTATGCGTTGGTGGTGGCTGGCTCTTGCGATGGTTAGGACTTACGGTGACTAAGTGGGTTGGCTTGCTATGCGTTGATTATGGATTATGCATTGATGGTACTATGCCTTGAACATCCAAGGGTTGTGGATGCATATGAAAGATGACCTCACATACAGGACATCATCAAACATGTGTCTTCTTGGGAAGAAACCTTAAGCCTTAAGAATTTAAGGTGGTTGCATAAGAGGACATGCAAATTGAAGCCCATGCATTGGCTAGGTAGGAGAAGGACACTTAGATTGCGTTGATAAAAAAGTTGTGTTGTTAGGGTGAGGAGGAAACACTTGGACATGCAGCCAAGTAGGAGGTGTCGAATTTGTAGAGTGTTTGGACGCCTATAAATAGGGCCAAAGACTTCTTTTTCATATCAAAATTCAAAAAGAACTTAAAAAGAGTGGGAAAGTTGAGTAAACCTTACGTTGAGAGAAAAATCCATGCGTTGATCATAGAGCTTCAAAGAGGACGCATTGGATAGTGAAGTCTGGAAAATAGCATCAACTTGGGACGAAAAGTTATCCCAATATACTCATGTGTTTGGAGTGATTTCAAAGCCACCTGAAAGCTCTGAAAGTATAGTTTTTAGGGTAGGGCTGCCAGAGAAAAAGCTCTAAAGGATTGGGCTGGAAACTGAGAAAAAGATAGAAGGGCCAGGCTATCAGATAAGTTTGGGCCATTTTTGGAGAATTTGTGATTCCGGCCAAATCTCGAGAAGTTCTGAGCTCATATTGTAGGGTAAGCTTCCTGAGACATTTTAGAATATATTTGTAGAAGGAAGTATCTCAAAATAAGGCTAGAACTATGAGTAATCCAAGTGTTAAATTGAATCTGGAATCTAGGGGTGAAAAAGGGAGCCCGAGGTAGACAAGGAACTACTAGAGTGAAAAGTTCCTAAGCGATCGAGGTGAGTGACTAAAAAAATTGACTAAAACATTTGACTAAAATGTTTTATTTACAATGTTTTAAAGAAAGCATGTTTTAAAGAAGATTATTCTCATGCTAGCTAGTTTTACAAAGTGATTTCCAAGCAAACCATGAGTTATGTTTTAAACGCATGCATGTGTGGGAAGTTGGTTGAAAATCTATTTATATGTGTTAAATATACCTAGTAGTATCTTTAAAGCCATGTTTTTATATGTGTTGTACTTTACATGCTTTAAATAGAAAGTCCTTTATGACTAGTTTTACTTAAAACGCGATACCGAAAGACATTTGAGAAGGTATCCGCCAACTAGATACCGAAGGACATTTGAGAAGGTATCTAACCAACTTGGTACTGAGAAGGTACCAAACCAACTTGATACTGAAGGACATTTGAGAAGGTATCCTAGCAGCTCGATACTGAAGGACATTTGAGAAGGTATCTGAGAAGAAGTACCTAAGGTATGATGGTACTTAGTATGGCCACATACACATAGGTAGATAGAGTCAGAGATTGAGCAAAAGGGTTCTCTCTTGACTAGCAGTTGGTGTTTGGATTATTTTTAACCACAACAGGGTTATTCTCAACTGAGAAACGGTTTTACTGTTTCATGATTTAAACAGCTTATTATGTTTTATGCTTGGAAAATGTTTATACTGCAGTACAAGGTACTGTAGAAGCTTATATTTCAGTTTAAACTCTTACTGAGATTTTTGCATGAGAATCAATTATCTTTCTTAAGTCACTCACTGTTCTAGCAAGCTCACCCTGTTTCAAATGTTTTCCTTTCCCCCAGGTAGCGATCAAATCCTCAGGAGATAACTCTACATCTGCTCTGCCACTAAAGGATAAAGATATTGTAACCCGTCGGTTTAGGTGGTTACTGTAAATATTGTACACATGTTTCCGTTGTTCATATAGGGACTAGGGTTTTTTTTAGGCTCTGAGACTTATGAATCTAGTGTTCTAATAACTCTAAACATGTTTTTTTCCTAAATTAATAAATTTTTGGCCTAATGACATTCCGCTGTATATGAGTTATATCTTGGTATCAGAGTTATTCCACAAGAGTTATTAGGCAGTAAGTGTCAGCAAAAGAGTCGATAACTACTACAGTCACGCCCTTTCCTAGGCTTAGAGGGTGGTCTGGGGCGGGGTTTAACACTGCGAGCCCATAAAATGATGGAAAATCAACCTCTGTAAGGGAGGACAGGGGGGAAACAGTGCAATTGATGGAGCCAGCGCAACCTGAAACAACGCAATTGGTTGCGACGTAGGAGGGCGAAGAAGGAGAAGATACCCCCTTGATGCTGTGTCGCAAGGAGAATGCGCCGCAAAGGTCTACGGTTGGCCCTTTAATTTCGATCATCGCATTAGATATTGTAGCCAAAAGATAGTGAATATGTGTCAATAGTATGAAAATTAGCTTCGAAATACAATAATTATTAATTATCGCAATTACACCCACTAAAACTTTTAAGATGGAAGAAAAGGAGATTTTACACTATGTTGCAGGAAACCAAGTCACCGCTTGTGCTTAAGGATCAAGAAGAACTGATCAATGCATCTATGTCGCAATGCACCCATCAATCAACAGTGAAGAGACGATTGACGCAATGACGGCACAATGCGATAGTCGATCCAGAGCTGACTTTCAACCGCATGCTATAGTAAAAACAACACCGCATGCGAACTCACGATTGAAAGATGCAGCTGAGCAACGCAAAAGCGGAGGATTGAGACACGTGTACAACTAACGATTGTGCAGAATTGACAGTCTGATTGCATAACAAAAGGAATAATATCCCTCCATCTTTGGAATTTCCATAACAAAAAGTGGGGACCACAAGGCCGGAGTCAAAGATCCTCACCTATAAATACCCCATAGATTTCAAAAAAAAACTTATGCTACTGGATATGGGGCTAATTGCTGCTAAAGTGTTGAGAGAAAAGGCTAAGCTGGGTGCTTAACTGATGAAATCCGGGAAGAAGACGAGACAAGGCCGAGAGGTGAGTCTCAGTTCTATTCTGCCGAATACCCGTCGAGAAGCTCTATGCTGAGAACCCTACTACTGGTTGAGCAAGCCTGAGAGGGAAGCTCATCCATCCATATGATCAATCCAATCTGGCAAGCAGATCTCCACCCGAATCTGTGCCAAGACGTTGGCACTTGTTTGTATCTGTTCTATCTCTTTTCATCATTATATTTCACTTTCTTTATCTCTTTATTCACACACCATGTATCAAACGCTTAATAGACATATTAAATGTTTCGATTGCTTTCATATTCCATTTTCTGTCTACTTCCGTTCCTCCGTGAATCACTTTCTCCATGATGTCTACTTAATCCCCTGGTAGTTAATATGAATTAAACGAGTACTTAACTTGTGTTAAAGAGATAACTGCATTTAGCTAAAGCATGCTAGACAGCATCTTGACCTGTGAGAACAGAAGTGAGATGCCATTCTGATCTATCGAGAAAAGGTTAAAAGAATGCATTAAATAAAGCGAGTAGTACTTCCAGACATGGAAGCAACCTTGCATTCATTACGTTCGTCTCTGATTCACCACAGACATGGGGAGCACGGTCGATCACTGTAAGGTGTACACCAAGAGAAAACGGAACCGTAATTATAACTTCAACGATATTAAGAAACTTGCGTTGTTTATATTAGTTATCTTTCTCCTTCTGTGTTGTACATAAGACTTGCCGCTGCATTCCATGCTCTTTGCATAACCTTCAAAGCCAACCTGGACCCTAGCATCTTGTATCATGAAGCCTGTATCTTGTATCATCTAGCTTAGGTTTACTATACTTATTTTATTATCGCATTTTACTGCTTTCCTTTACTTTACCACGACTTTTATATACTTGTACAAAACACTCTTTAAAGATTGAAAAAAACCTGGTCGCATACACCACGAACATACCACAATAACCTCAAACAGTCCCTGTGTTCGACCTCGAATCACACCGAGAAACTTGCAGTGGAATTACACTTGGTTCCAACGTAAGGAAACTTGTGACAATGCAAGGCATACTACAAGAACATTCATAATTAACACATATCTAGAAGTAGTATCGCATATTTGTCCGCATTGTTTAAGATATAAAATTTGCGTTACAACAAGAGAAAATGGAGCGGGCGAAACTCATCACCGCAGAAAGTGATAGAAGAAGAAGATTGCATGATGAGGAAGTTTGCCGCAATAATGAGCTCTCAAGGCTTGAAGAAATAAGGCGGAGCGAGGAGGAAAAACGTCTGTTGCTGGCCTCCGACCAGTTTGTAGAGGAGTTTGAGAGAGAAGAAAGAGAATAAGAAGAGGAAGAGAAAAATAAGAAGGATGAAGAGAAAAAAAGATTGGAAGAGGAGAAGGAGATGAAGCGCGAGGCTAATAGGAGGTGCTTACAAAAGAAGAAGGGCAAGGAACTTGCTGAGCGAGAGAAGGAGGAACAACATAAGGAATGGGAAATAAAACAAAGGCAACAATCCCGCCTTGCGTTGGCCAAATGAAAGGGCAAAGCGGTCGTAGAAAGCAGCAAGCCCGCGTTGGCAAAGGAACGTCCATCCAGAAAGAAAGAAAATGATGACTTGTTGATGGAGATGGGATTTTACCTTGCGCCAACGCCACTACTTGACCTCATCATGAGCGTGATCGTGGAGCATGGTTGGGACACATTTTGCCAGTGCCCAACCATTGTTGTTCCAAAGGTAGTGCGTAACTTTTACCATGGACGACTACATGGCACCAGGTATGTGGTGACCATAAATGGGCAGGTGGTGCCTTTCAGTGCAAAGGACATCAATGAACTATACCAAATGAAGGATAACTCGGATGCACTAGGTAACAAAATCATTGATGATCCCATGGAACAACAGTTGGAAGATGCGCTGCGAGTATTAACGCAACCGGGCACAAAGTGGTCGGTTTCTTTAAAAGGCATCAAGACCTTGGCGTCCAAGACTCTGCTTCCGGAGGCAAGGCTTTGGGTTTATTTGGTTAAAAAGCAATTGATTCCAACTTCCCATGACATGACCCTTTCAAGGGGTTGAGTTATGGCTGCATACTGCATTGCGCGCGGCATTCCTATTGATGTGGGCCGGTTGATTGCAAGTTAAATTGAGACTTCGTGGGGCACATTAGAGGACAATAATTCTTTCCATGGACTGTTTCAAGTCTGTGCCTATCAGTGGGCATAGGCATTGAGGAGGAACCCATGGAAGAAGTCCATGGCCTCATCAATATCAAAATCCTGAGGCTGCGCCTCAAAGACTCCCCGCATTGCACAGAGTTACCCTTAAATAGGCCCACAATCGATCTTAATACACCACAAGAACCCAGGCCAAAGAGACAACACAGAGAGGATAAGGGAAAAGGGAAAGTCCAAGAAGAAACAACCCAAGATCCAGAACCTTTGGACCCCTTACCCTTAATAATCTTCCATCCAAGCCCTTCGAGCTCACCCTCACAACCTTCTTCTCCACTCCATGAGCATTTTACCAACCTTCTCCTTACTCTAAATTCTCCACCCGCATACCCACCAATTTACTCATCTGCAGCTTCATCACCACAACCTTCCATTCCACTATCGCATATTGATGACCCACACGATTTGGGTGAAGGCACCTCTGCTCAACCCCAAAATGATGCTGGCGAGACATTGCAGGCACAACCTTCCATCCCCTCCTTGGTTGCAGAGTTAGCCGAAATGCGGTCCCTCTTCTCCCAACAACAAAAACTCTTCGCACAACAACAAGCCTTCTTTAACCAGAGGTTTGATGTGGTAATGGAGCAAATTGATGATATACAGCGTAGTGCTGCTACGTCGAGGGAGGTGTTCATCAATATTCAGCGCAATATTTATAAAGTCCATCGCCACCAAAGGCAGATGGTGGAGCGCATCCATGAGTACTTTAATTTTCTCACAGCTTATCTTCATGGGCCCATGATGCCTCCGCATCTCAGGCAGCAATTGAATTTTGAAGAAGCTCCTGCAGTACCACCTCAAAATCCTCCTCCAGACCCTCCTGCTCCTTAACAATAATCTTCACATTTTTTTGCGGCCATTCTATATTTTTATTCAATTCATTATTTTTTCTAAGGTAACGAAGTTTTTTGATTCTTTGTATAGGCAACAAATTTTTTATTGCGTTAATTTTTTAATTATTTGTATACTTTGTTAATATTCAATACAAATGATTACATATTCACTCCTTTTTGCTTGTGCCTTTTTCTTTATCATCCTTTGTCAATATTTGCGATGTTCTGATCTTTTACTTTTGCGTTATTCATTGTGCTGCCATGATGTAATATATGTTTATACTTAGAAACATTTCCCATACTTTGTAAATTCTGACCAACACTTAGTTAATTCTTAGTTTAGCAGTACTTTACCTTTTGTCTTTCAAAGTTCTGCTCAAACCTTCTTTTTGAAATTTTTATTCTAAGTGTTTGTCTAGTCTATCCAAACAACGCAATGAGGACCTTGCTTATCTTTAAATTTGAGGGTGGGGAAGGTCTGAGCAGATAAGATCAAGAATATGCGATCTTCAAGAAAATGTGTTCACATTCATTACCAAAAAAAAAAAAAAAAACTCCAATGTCAGCACAAGGGAAAATTTCAAAAATGTCCTAACCTGATAAGAGTTTAGTTGTGCAAGGAGCCTGCTCGTAGTTGGATGTTCGTATGACATCCGTAGGAGCAAGCCAAAATGAAGGTGGGTTTCCAAGAACAACGCAATATGAAAGATAATAAAAGAGTGTAAGAGACAACTCCTCTGAATACCATGAGTTAAAGTTGAAATTGGCACACAACTGTAGTTGGATGTTCACATGACACCCGTGGGAACAAACCAAAACGAAGAGTGTAACCATGACCAATAGTCTCTAATAAATAACGTAAAGTTTGATCACCGCATACAAATATATCAAGTTATTTTGACAAAGAAGAGATAAACATTCTATTTTGAAAACTATAAAGGAATCTTTGAGCAGAATTTTGTTATATAAAAGAATAATATAGGGCTTTGTAAGAATTAGCATGGATAGAAGGAAATTGCGTTGTTAAGAAATGTGCCTAAGTGTAACATTCGGAGTAGCCAATCGACGCAAAAATATAGGAGGGGAATTTAGCTTTATTGATTTAGTAGAAGATATGCTTGAGGACAAGCATATATCTAAATTTAGGGCTGTGATAACTTGTAGAAATACACGTTATTTATGCTGCCTTATCTAGAAATTGCAGCCAAAAGAGAAGGAATATGCGTCGATTGTATGAAAATTAGCTCAGAAATACAATAATTATAAATTATTGCAATTACACCCACTGACATCATCAAGATGGTAGAAGAGGATATTTTTTTTACTCTGTTTTGCAGGAAACCAAGTCACCACTTGCGATTAAGGCTCAACGAGAAACTGAACAACACATCTCTATTACATTGTGCCCGCCAATCAACAATGAAGAGACGATTAACGCAATGACGGAGCAATACGACAGTCGATCATGTGCTGA
This sequence comes from Benincasa hispida, assembly GCF_027475165.1. Classification (NCBI taxonomy): domain Eukaryota; kingdom Viridiplantae; phylum Streptophyta; class Magnoliopsida; order Cucurbitales; family Cucurbitaceae; genus Benincasa; species Benincasa hispida. The sequence goes on along the minus strand of NC_143481.1, from coordinate 32,210,307 downwards.
ATTTCAACTGCATGCGGTAATAAAAACAACACTGCATGCGAGCAACCGATCGAAAGATGCAGCTGAGCAACGCAAACACGGAGGATTGTGACACGTGTACAACTAACCGTTGTGCAGATTTGATGGTTGGATTGCATAACAGAAGAAATATTTTCCTCCATTTTTGGAATTTCCATAACAAAAAGTGGGGTCCACAAGCCAAGAGTCAAAGCTTTTCACCTATAAATACCCCCATAGAATTCAGAAAAGATAGAATGGATACCGGTATAATTGATATGAGGGCTAATTACTGCTGGATTATTGAGAAAAAAGGCTGAGCTGAGTACTGATCGGAAGAAATATAGGAAGAGTAGAGACAAGGTCGAGAAATGAGTCTCAGTGCGAATCTGCTAGATCCCCACCGTGAAGCTCTGTGCTTAGATCCCTGCTACCAGTTGAACAAGCCTGAGAGGGAAGCTCATCCTTCCGTTCACTTCATCCACACCGGCAAGCAAATCTCCATCCAAATCGATGCTAAGATGTTGGCGCTTGTTTGTATTTGTTTCTAACTCTATTTCATCAAGTGTATTTCATCTTCTTAGTCTCTTCATTCATAAAACATGTATCAGACGCTTAATAGTTTTATTGAATGTCTCGATCACTTTCATTACCACTTTTCTATCAATTTACGTTCCTCCATTAATCGATTTCTCCATGAAGTTTTCTTCATACCTTGGTAATTAATATGGATTAAACGAGTAACTTACACTATGCTAAAGAGATAATTCGTTTAGTTAAGACATGCTAGACAGAATCTTCACCTGTGAGAGTAGAAGTGAAGATGTCATTTTGATCTGTCGAGAGAAGGTTAGAAGAATGCATTAACTAAAGTGAGTAGTACTTCCAGAGATGGAAGCAACCTTGCATTCATTACGTTCATCCCTGTTTCACCACAGAGATGTGGGAACGTGGCCGATCACCGAGAGGTGTACGCTAAGGGAAAAGCGGAACAATACTTATATCTTTAACACAATCAAGGAACTTGCACTGTTTATATTAGTTATCTTTTCTGTTTCTGCTTCGTACGTAAGACTTGTCACCGCATTACATGATCGTTGCATAATCTTCAAAGCCAGCCTTGACCTCAGTATCTCGTATCATGAAACTTGTATCTACTTTATTGCAATTTATGTATTATCGCATTTTTACCGCTTTACTTTTCTTTATTGCATGTTTTGTACACAAACTCTTTTATAATTTGAAAAACCCCTGGTCGCATATATCACAAGCATAACATAATAACCTAAAACAGTCCCTGTGTTCGACCTCGGATCACATCGAGAAACTTGCGATGAAATTATACTTGGTTTCAATGTAAGGAAACTTGTGACAACGCATAGCATACTACAAGAACATTTGTCAATAATGCATATATAGAAGTAGTATCATATATCATCATCGCATAAAATCTATGTCATAATAAGTTTATGGGCATAAGATTACATTTTACGCTTACAAGTTTATGGCATGGACATGCATTGCATTATACAAATTCTGCGCTTGTCAAGTTTATGGCGTCGTTGCCAGGGAACTGGTAACAGGGACATGAGCTTGTATCATGCATGAGTCATCGTAGTGCATGTGCTTCAAATAGAACCATCAATTTTTGCGTTAACAATACTCAGAGTGATTTCCCCTTTATGCACATCAATTTGGGCATGACCCATTGACAGAAAAGGTCGCCCCAGAATGATGGGCACATCTTTATCGCCTCATAGTCTAAAATGATGAAGTCAGCTGGCAGGATAAATTTGTCAATTGTTATCAGCACATCCTTCACCTTACCTTCTGGATGAACCAGAGACCTGTCGACCAGTTGGAGAGTCACTGATGTGGGCACAAGTTGCCCCACATTTAATTGTCTAAAGATTGACAAAGGCATCAAATTTATGCTCGCTCCCAAGTTACACAGGGCTTGCCCGATGTACAGTCCTCCTATGGAGCATGGTATAGTAAAGCTTCTAGGATCGCTTATCTTCGGTAGGATTATTGATTTGGAACTTTGTGTTAACGCCACCATGGCAAATTTTCCAGTGCCCCTCTTCTTAGTTACCATATCCTTCAGAAACTTGGCGTATGCAGGCATTTCCTCAATCACTTCACTGAAAGGAATATTAACATGTAATTGCTTTAACATAGATAAGAAGCATTGGTACTGTACCTCTTCATTTTTCTTCTTCCTTAGTCTCTATGGGAAATGGGGTAACTGAACTTTCACGGTTCCCGTTTCAGTTGGCTTTGAGGTCGACGCAACCTCCAGTTCTAGTGCTTCATTTTCTCTTTCTTCTTCTTGCGTTACCGCAATCTTAGGTTCAGCTGCAATGGAAGTTGTTCTACTATGCTCCTTCTTTTCTCCCTCCACAATTTTTCCACTGCGCAATGTCACAACCTGACATTGCTCCTTACCTAATCCCCCTGGGCTGCATAGAAGTTCGGTTAAACTTGGCAGCGCCCCTTGCGGTCTACTTTTCAGCTCACTTTTATGAAGTGAAAATATGGATGCTATGCATTGATGAAATTGCGTTGTTCACTCAAGTTTCCCCAGCGAAATCCAAGTATAAATTCCTCTGAATTTCCTGGTAAGTCCAGGGTTAAACACAGGGACTTGTGAAAACAGTTTGCGTTGATAATTTTTATGTATCCTTGCGGTAACCAAGTAAATAAATTGTGGGTTTGTTGTTTGATTGTGTTGACAAGAAATAAATAAAAAAATGCGGCAGAGTTGAGAAAAGACAGTCGCGTTGATAGATGCAATGAGTATGCAATGAATGGGTTGAGAAGATCTTTAGCTAGTATTACTTGGGAATGTGTCAGACTATGCGATCATGATCGCAATTCTGCCTTGCGCTAATGCATTTTCCTGCACAAAATACGTAAATTACCTATTTTAATGCAATGGGTACATGCGATCGCAATGTTCTCAACTTAATGCTTTTGGACACGATTTTACATATTCGCAATCCTACATTGTTTTATATCTTTACGTTGTAATAACGTGCGTTTCTGCCCGTTATCACTCGTCTGGCAGATATCACCTTCCACCATTTCTCCGCTTCTTTCTGCAGTAGAAATGTGGCTAATCCTACCTTCCTGTCCTCTGGACAGCTCATAAAATTGAAACATTTTTCAACTACATCCAGCCATAACTCGGCTTCAGCTGGGTCTGTTGTACCCACAAATGTCACAGCCTCTAGGGTTTTAAACCTCTCAATGCCATATTTCGTCTCTGGGTCGGCCCGTACTGAGCCTACACTGGCTGCTAACCTTTGTGCTATCCTGTCAAAAACTATATCTTCTAGTTCGGAATCTGCCCTTGCCTGGGGAGTACTATACTCTCCCTCAGACGTTATTTCCTAGCCTATTGGATCGTTCACCTTCCTCTTTCCTCCCGGTGGGTTCTTTCTAAACTCTGGGCCTCCAACGGTAGGGTCAGTATTCCTGTCTTCTGTCTGCCTACTCTGTCTGCCACTTTGCCTCAGCATTCCACCTATTACAATGTACACATGTTAGGGACTCACACTTTAGGGACTTAGACTTATGCATGAAGTTTCCCTCTCATTCCCAAAACCTTATGCTCTGATACCAACTTGTCACAACCCCCTCCCAGATTACCGTCTTAATCTGGAAGAAGATGTGATGGTGGTAGTTACTAGCCCTACTGCCAGCACTTCCCATCTAAGTCCTCTAACCTAAATACTAACCTGTTAAACATTATTAATGTACACTTAAAGCATGCCTCCATCAGGTTCTACAAAAGTTTATATAGTCAAATGCAAACAGTCATGACATAGCATCTACAGGTAAAATATTTACAATTTGGCCTACACTTCACTAACAAAGCCCTAATCCCCCTCAAAACATGTGTACATAGATAGACCATCAACCTAAATTGTTCTTAACAAGTCGGGCCTTTCAGTGGAAAGCAGCAACAGGATCAACCTTGAGGAATCTGACCGCTACCTGGAAAAGGAAAACAGAGAAAATCTATGAGCTAGTAGCCCAGTGAGTGACTATAGAATCATATTACACCATGCATTACATCATTACAAACATGTAAATATATCCATGAGCATCTCAAGCAACTTCCTCTAAACATAAACATTGATAACCATTCTTAAACATCATTAAACATCATTATTCCTTAGTTGAGAATGAGGATACATCGCTCTAGCTCCCAACGTCTATTACCGGCCAAGAGACCCATACTTCGGCCTCCCTTTGCTGGTATATGGCCTAGGAGACCATACTTCAGCCTCTCATTCAGAACTACCTATGTGCACGTGGATTTTTCTAAGTACCGTTAACACCTTAGGTACTATTACCCAGATACCTTCTCCGTGTCTTCATTACCGGGTTATTTTCTAGCATCAAATTAAGATTTATTGCATGCCATTTACACAAAGACTCATTCTATCATAGCCTTCCCCCAAAGCGCATGCTTCAACATAGGAACTTAACTTTTGTAATGAATTCACAACATACCTTGCCATTCGTTAAAACATATACAAGCTGGAGAAGATAAGCTATGCTAGTCATTAAACATTTGTTGCTTGAGGAAGTATAAATTCATCATCAACATTACTGTAACTTACATGGTCTTTTATGCATAAGTATTGAAAGCATTAAGTTCATTTTAGTCACTCACAGCTTGTCGGGGCTTTTAATGGATTATATGCCTCTTCTAGATCCTCTTGGCCTGAAAGGACATAATTCCTGGTTAGATTCCTTAGAATTCTCAGCAAAATGCTTCAGATAGTTCACTTACTAATGAAACTTTCATCAACAAAATCAGCATTACTAGTAAGATGATCATCATGAGCGAGATCACCTTCATGAGCGAGATCATCCTCATGAGCAAGATTTACCACTTCTAGTGAGATTTGTCACTTTCCAACGAGATTTGCAACATTCCAGCGAGATTTGTCACTTTCCAGCGAGATTTGAAACTTCCCAGTGACATTTGCCACTTTCCAGCGAGATTCAGCGCAAAACCAGCGAGATTTTCATCTTTAACGAGATCAACCTCTTCCTTATCTCGCTCTCGCTCTTGCTCATTTTCTTATCTCACTCTCACTCTCGCTCATTTTCTTATCTCGCTCACTATGGTGAGCTACTTGCTTAATCTTCCCAAGTAGCTGCCTGTTTACCACCGATTTCTTGTTTCAACTTCAAAAATTCATAACTTAAAATCCAAGACTATTTTCAAGAAACTTCCTTCTACAAACCTGTTTACAATTGAGTTAACTTTCTTATCGTAAAATCTCAGCTCCAAATACTTTTTAAATTGGCTTAGAGCTTCCAATCTTCACCTCGGGCTTCGATTAATGCGAGAATCTACCCCTTCTGCAAATTCTTCACTTTCTGTTCTTCTCTGTGTGAGATCTTTCTCCAGCAAAACAACCTCAAAAAATAGATTCTCCCAGCTTTCAAATGGCACCAATCTCACTTAATTTTCTCAATTCATTTGCCAAAACCGAGCTTCTAAAGTTTCTCTTCATTTTATACTTCCTGTTGCCTCCCATGTTCAAAGGTCAAACCACCACCTCATCCAACACTTAGTGCTTAAACCCAGCTACTTCCTCTCTAATCCTTTCTTTCTTCTTCTTTTTTTCCCCTTCATTTGTAATTTCCCTATAACTACATCATAAATTTTTCACTTATCAAATAATTAATATGACATTCTCAACTAAACATACTTATATAGGAAACGTAAAATTCAGGGTTTACAATTACTTCCCCCTTAAAAGAAATTTTTTCCTCGAAATTTACCTGATATATCATTAGAAAAGCTGAGGATGTCTCTTTCTCATTTGCTCTTCAGGTTCCTCGGTTGCCTCCTCGATTCCATGATTACGCCATAGTACCTTCATCAAAGGAATCGTCTTATTTCTAAGTACCTGGTCTTTCCTGTCTAAAATCTCGATGGTCTCTTCCTCGTAAGATAAATCTTCTTTGAGTTGTATTGGTTGTCCTGCTAGTATGTGCATAGGATCAGGCACATACTTCCTTAACATTGACATATGAAATACGTTGTGAATATGAGTTAGCTCCATAGGTAACTGCAACCTATATGCTGCTGGACCAATTCGTTCCACAACTTCATATGGTCCTATGTATCGCGGACTTAACTTCCCTTTCCTCCCAAACAAGAGAATTCCTTTCCATAGGGATAATCGAAGAAATATCCAATCTCCAACTTTAAATTCTAGTTCTCTTCTTCACTTATCAGCATAGCTCTCTGTCTATTGCGAGCCACCTTAAGATTATCCCTGATAAGCTTCACATTCTCAGTTGTCTTTCGAACTAATTTTGGACCCAATAATTGTCGTTCTCTAACTTCATTCCAGCATACTGGGGTCCTGCAAGGTTGGCCATACAATGCTTCATAGGGAGCCGTTCCGATACTAGAATGATAACTATTGTTGTACGCAAATTCGATAAACGACAATTGCATATCCCAACTTCCTTTGAATTGTAACACGCAAGCTCTTAACATATCTTCCAATGTCTGTATAGTTCTTTCCGACTGTCCATCTATTTGTGGATGAAAAGTCGTACTGAAATGCAGTTTAGTGACCATAGCCTTCTATAGACTAGGCCGGAATTTTGAAGTAAACCTCAAGTCTCTGTCTGACACTATCGACACTGGGGCTCCATATTGACTGATTATCCTGTCCACATAAATCTTAGCTAGACGGTCTAGTGAAAAAGTAACTTCTACTGGTACAAACTTGGCCGTCTTGGTTAATCTATCGACTATTTCCTAAATGCCATCGTATCCTGAGGGTGTCCTAGGCAATCCAAATAGAAAGTCCATTGTCACATGCTCCCACTTCCACTCAAGCACTGGGAGTGGGTTTACTAATCCTGCTGGTCTTTGTCTCTTAGGTTTCACCTATTGGAAGATTAAACATCGATCCACATATTCTGCTATATCTCTCTTCATCTTAGGCCACCAGTAAGATCTCTTCAAAGTTCTATACATTTTAGTGCTTCCTGGATGCATAGCATAAGCAGAATTGTGTGCTTCTTCCAGAATGGCTTGCTTAAGTCGTAGCTTATTAGGCACACACATTCTTCCCTCATTTTCTAGTACATTATTTACTCTCAGTTGAAAGTCAACTTTGATTCCCTTACTTACATCATCAGTAATCTTCTAAAGATCAGGGTCTCTCAACTGATCCTGCTTAAGGTCTTCTACTAAGGTAGGCCATACCTGGAATATAGCTATCAATCCTTCTGACTGTCCCACTGATAAGGCAGTTCTAGAATTCCTGAATTCCTGCAATAGCGTTCCTCTCATTGAGCCAATAATGGCCATGAATCCCAAGGATTTTCTACTTAGCGCATCCGCTACAACATTAGCCTTACCAGGGTGGTACTCGATGGAATAGTCATAGTCTTTTATTTGGTCAATCCATCTTCTCTGTCTCAGATTCAACTCTTTCTGATCAAAAATATATTTAAGTTCTTGTGATTTGTGAATATTCTGCAACGCTCTCCAAATAAATAATGTCTCCACATCTTTAGAGTCAAAAAAAATCGCTGCCAGTTATAGATTGTGCGTAGGATAAATGCTCTCGTGCTTCGTAAGTTGACGAGATGCATATGCAATCACTTTCCCATCCTGCATTGTTCGTTAATTTCGTGATTCGAGCTTAGGAGTGTTGATAACGAGCAGAAATGCACGTTATTACAGTGCTAAGTGATTAAACAATGAAGGTTTGTATTGATAAAATATGTTAGATTGCGTCCAAAAAGCATTAAGTTCATAACATTGCAGTCGCATGCACTCATCGCATAAAAACAATTAACTTTTGTATTTTTATGTAGAATATGCATTGACGCAAGGTGGAAAGCACGATAACAAGAAATCAATGGTCGAGCGCAGCATTACCGCAAGGCTTTGCGATGATTCGTGCTCGCAAAAATCTGCTCAATTAATCACGATGGGACAAAAAGCTGATGACGGTCAAATCCGAATTAAGTTGACAAGCCCCTAATGATAACAAGTACACTCAGCTTTTCGGTGACAAATATTCGGTGCATCAGTCAGAGAATTAAAGCAATCCCATCTGTGCAATCATAAGAGAGAAGCCGCCTTTCACCCTGAAGCTCTATAAATACCGAAGGCAACCTTTAGAAAAGGGGTTCAGCGAGTTCAGCAAGTTTTTGTTCATAGTTTAGCCTTGTCCATAGTTTTCTTTTATTTTTAAGAAGGCGGAGCGAGAGAAGGGAAGAGACACTGGAAGATCACTCAGGGTAACTCGAGAGAGAACTCGGAGGCATGGAAAGCAGAGAGCGGGCCGCTCTCGTGAGAGCGATATTATCTTTTGAACAAGAGTAGAAAAGACAGTGTAAAATCCTGGGAAGCAAGAGATTGCTACCAGGCTCTTTATTCTCCTCTTGCATTGTTATTTTGTATTTCAACTTCATATTTATAAAATGGAAGTTCTTATTCTACAGCTGTTCACTCTCTTAGCATGCATGAGTAGCTAAACTTGTCGAATGGGTTTAGAAGAACTAAGCTAACACAATCTAGGATCTTCATTGCTTGCGATTATCTTGTTTTATGCTGTGCCCAACACCCCTTTAGAGCTACTCGAGAGAGAGTCTAAAGAAAGAACCTAAGACTTGAGAGAGCTAGGTTAGAACCTAGACTCGAGAGAGCAAGATTAGATCTGCATAAGCAAGAGATAGGGACTTAAAGATAAGCTCTGTTTGCCAACATGCATCACATGCACCCTAGAGATAGGTTATGATATTATGTGGTCACCTTATTTGTGTGTGTGTCATTTTGTCATCGCATAGATAAGAATAGAGGCTTATGTGTAGGTCCTATAGACTTATCGCATATATCGCATGTGTTCTAGTACTAGAAGTCGTAGCATCTGCGTCGAGAGATGGTTTGCTATTGTATGTGTGTTGCATGATCCCATAACATGAATGCATCCTAGGAAGTGTTAGCCGAACCCCTTCTTAACCCGTTCACCACATACTCATCTTATCTTCCGTTTTATCAACTCTTTTCGAAACTCCGCCGCATTTGTTTAATTTTATTACCACAAACAACAATCCAATTAACTATTTGATTATTTGGTTATCACAAGGTTTTCTTGAAAATTACCACCGCAAACTATTTTCACAAGTCCCTGAGTTCGACCCTGAACTTACCAAGAAACTCAGTGGGGTTTGATAACTTGTAGAAATACAAGTTATTTATACTACTTTATTTAGATATTGCGGTTAAAAGAGAGGAAAGTTGCATCAATTGTATGGAAATCGGCTAAGAAATACAATAATTATAAATGGTCGTCAATACACCCACTAACACCATTGCGATGGTAGAAAAGAATATTTCAAGTCTGTTTTGTAGGAAATCCAGTCACCATATGCGCCCATGGCTCAAGAGAGAGAGATTAACGCATCTACATCGCATTACGCCCATCATTCAGGAATGAATAGATGATCAATGCAATGACGGCGCAATATGACAATCGATTCAGAGCTGAACTTCAACCGCATGCGGTAATAAAAACAACACCGCATGCGAGCACACAATTGAAGATGCAAATGAGCAGCGCAATCACAGAGGATTTTGACACGTGTACAACTAACTGTTGTGCATTTTCGACGGACTGATTGCATAACAAAAAGAATATTTATTCCACCATCCTCGGAATTCCATAACAATAAAGTGGGGACTATAAGTCAGAGAGTCAAAGAATTCATCTATAAATACCCTCAAAGAATTCACTGAAAAATATACTTGATACTGGGGATAATTGATACGAGGCTATTGAGAGAGAGGCTGATCTAAGCACTGATCGGAGAAGATCCGGGAAGAAAGGAGACAAGGCAGAGAGGTGAGTCTCAGGGTGAATCATTCCAAATCCCCATCGTGAAGCTCTGTACCTAGATCAACTCTACCGGTTGAGCAAGCCTGAGAGGGAAGCTCATCCTTCCATTCACTCCATCTATAACCGACAAGCAATCTCTTCATCCAGATTGGTGTCAAGACATTGGCACTCTCCTGTATCTATTTCTAACTCTTATTCATTACTTGTATTTCATCTTCTTAGTCTAAATCATTCACAACCATGTATCAGATGCTTGATTTTATAATTAAATGTCATGATCACTTTCATTTCCACATTTCTGTCTATTTCCGTTCCTCCATTAATCGCTTTCTCCACGATGTTTTCCTAATCCCTCGTTAATTAATATGAATTAAACAAGTAACTTAACCTGTGCTAAAGAAATAAAGATGTTTAGCTAAAGCATGCTAGACAACACCTTCACCTGTGAGAGCAGAAGTGAAGATGCCATTCGATCTGTCAAGAGAAGGTTAGAAGAATGCATTCATTAAAGCGAGAAGTACTTCTAGAGATGGCAGCAACCTTGCGTTCATTACGTTCGTCCCTGTTTCACCACAAAGATGTGGGAAACGCGGCCGATCACCGTATGCCAACGGAAAGCGGTACCGTACTTATATCTTTAACGTAATTAAGAAACTTGCGCTGTTGATATTAATTATCCTTTCTCTTTCTGTTTCGCACATAAGCCTTGTCACCGCATAACATGATCTTTGTATATTCTTTACCGTCAGTCTCAACCTCGGTATCTTGTATCATGTAACCTGTATCTTGTATCATCCTAGCTTAGGTTTATTTTATCGCACTTTACTTTTATCGCAATTTACTTTATTACCGCATTTTTATCGCTTATCTTTACTTTATTGCACAATTGACTTTATCGCATGTACAAACAATACCTTTATTAATTTGAAAAACCCCCCGTCGCATATATCACAAATATAACACAATTAACCTAAAACAATCCGTGTGTTCGACCTCGGATCACACCGAAAAACTTGCGGTGAAATTATACTTGGTTTCAACGCAAAGAAACTTGTGACAACGCTCAACATACTATAAGAACATTCATTAATAACGCATATCTAGAAGTAGTATCGCATATCATCACATAAAATCTATGTCATCAAGTTTATGGCATGAACTTGTAGCTTAGATCAATTTCTACGTGACAAGTTTATGGCGCCGTTGCCGGGGAACTGGTAATGGGAACATGGACTTGTAGTTTATAGATTCAATTTTTGTGTGACAAGTTTATGGTACCGTTGCCAGGGAATTGGTAACGGGAACATGGACTTGTAGTTTATAGATTCAATTTTTGTGTGACAGGGTTTATACTTGGATTCCACTGAGAAAGCTTGTTGCTCAACGCAATTCCATCACCGCATTTCATTCCATATTTTCACCTCATAAAATAACGCATCAAGTGTATTGTATAAAGTAATTGGAAAAATAAGTGTAAATATGAATGATGCGTTGATACGTTTATGATGCGTTAGTGACGCTTTGATGCATTAGTGATGTGCAACAGGATACACGATACTCCTCTATAGACGTTCAAGTTTTCCTAACTCAGATCCAAGTATAAATCCAACTCAGGTTCCTGGTAAGTCCAAGGTCAAACTCAGGGATTCAGATTAAAGGTAACGCAGGCCTTGCATTGTAACTATTGTAGAAATATCCTAAGTGTATGTATAAATGAGTTATTTACACTAAGCTAGTGTGTGTGTGTGTAAGAAGATACAAAAGGGAGAAGTAGAGGATAAGGGGTCATGTGGAAAATGGAGTTTGATGTAAGTGATATGCGTCAATCTAAGTTAGATGTACATGAACAAGAATATGATGCGAATGAGATGACTTGTTATCTCCGTTTATGCGTTAGACTCTATTCGGCACTTCTCAATGCGAATATCATTCAATACCTATCTCTAGGATGTATGCGTCAATCAAGGGATGCAATAAAACACAAGTGCGTTTATCTCTAGATGTACTAAGCGTTTCTAACTTGATGTTGACTTATTTATTCTCTCGAATAATTTAAGCTAAAGCTGCGTTCACCAATTGATTTAGTTGGCTTAAGCATTCGAAATGGAATTTTGCATGAAGTTATAGATGCATCCAACATAAACAAGAAATAAACAGTGGCGAAGTATGATAGATCAAATATGTGAATTTATAAAGAAATTGATTGTCTTTACAAAACCAACACTTAATCAAATGAGAAGATGAAAACGATAAGTAAGATGAAATGAAAAGAGTCAACCCGCAGAGTACAATCTCTTATCCTCTTTGGCTCAATTCTAGTTGTGTACAACCACTTCTGGAAGAATTAGAAGAAATGTCTCTCTTGAGCTCAGCTTTCTCCACTTCTTAATCGGCGATGGTGGTGGTTCTCTTCCCTCTTGTTCTTCTCGTCACCACAGCATAGCTCTACGGTCTAAAAATTTAAGAATTATGCAGTGTTAAAAGATCTAAGATTAAGCTCTTCATCTAGTGGGATTTCTTCTATTTATAGGCATCAGTCTTCTTCAACTTGATGATGGGCAGCATTAAATTCCATACCCTAGTCGGCCACTGATGCTCGTTATTATGTGGTGGAAATATGGATGATATGTGTGATGCATCTATATGCAATGGTCAAATTTGCCATAAACTTGTAACGGAATAAACTATACAATGATGCACGCAAGGCACAAGTCCATGTTCCCGTTACTAGTTCCCCGGCAAGGGTGCCATAAACTTCTAATGGCAAAAGCTATACAATGATGCACGCAAGGTTCAAGTCCATGTTCCCATTATCAATTCTCCGGCAACGGCGCCATAAACTTGACAACATAGTTTTATGTGATGATATGCGATACTACTTCTAGATATGCATTATTAATGAATGTTCTTGTAGTATGTTGTGCATTGTCACAAGTTTCCTTGCGTTGAAACCAAGTATAATTTCACCGCAAGTTTTTCGGTATGATCCAAGGTTGAACACAGGGATTGTTTTAGGTTATTGTGTTACATTTGTGATATATGCAACCAAGGGTTTAAATTTATAAAAAGGTTGCTTATACAAGTATTTACAAATGCGATAAAATAAAGATAAGCAATAAAAATGTGATAATAAAGTAAATTGCGGTAAAAGTAAATTGGGATAAAATAAACCTAAGCTATGATGATACAAGATACATGTTTCATGATACAAGATACTGAGGATGAGACTAATTGTGAAGATTATACAAAGATCGTTTATGAAGTGGCAAGTCTTATGTTTGGAACAGAAAGAGAAAAGATAACTAGTACAAACATCGCAAGTTCCTTAATTGCATTAAATGCATAAATATGGTTCCGCTTTTCCCTTGGCATACACCTCTCGGTGAACGGCCACATTCCCACATCTCTGTGGTGAAATAGGGGCAAACAAAATGAACGCAAGGTTGCTTCCATCTCTGGAAGTACTTCTTGCTTTAGTTAACGCATTATTCTAACCTTCTCTCGACAGATCAAAATGGCATCTTCACTTCTGCTTTCACAGGTGAAGATGTCGTCTAGCATGCTTTAGCTAAACATCTTTATTTCTTTAGCACAGATTAAGTTACTTGTTTAATTCATATTAATCACCAAGGGATTAAGAAAACATCATGGAGCAAATGATTTATGGAGGAACGGAAATAGACAGAGAAGTGGAAATGGAAATGATCGAGACATTCAATAATACTATTTAGTGTCTGATACATGGTTGTGAATGAAGAGATTAAGAAGATGAAATACAATTGATGAATGAGAGTTAGAAACAAATATAAATAAGCACCAATGCCTTGGCACAGATCTGGAATGGAGAATCGCTTGTCGGCGTTGATGGAGTGAATGAAAGGATGAGCTTCCCTCTCAGGCTTGCTCAACCGGTGGAAGGGATCTAAGTACAGAGCTTCTCGGAGGGGATTTGTCAGAATTGCACTGAGACTCACCTCTCGGCCTTGTCTCTTCTCTTCTTGGATTTCCTCTGATCAGCACTCAAATCAGCTCTCTCTCAATAGCCTCGTAACAATTATCCCCCATATCAAGTATATCTTTCAGTGAATTCTTTAAGGGTATTTATAGGCTAAAGGCTTTGACTCTCTGACTTGTGGTCCCTACTTTATTGTTATGGAAAGTCCAAAAATGGTGGAATAAATATTCCTTCTGTTATGCAATCAGTCTGTCGAATATGCACAACGGTTAGTTGTACACGTGTCAAAATCCTCCGTGATTGTGCTGCTCATTTGCATCTTCGATTGTGTGTTCGCATGCAATGTTGTTTTTATTACCACATGCAGTTGAAGTTCAGCTCTGGATCGACTGTCACATTGCGCCGTCATTGCGTTGATCGTCTCTTCATACTTGAATGATGGGAGCAATGTGACATAGATGTGTTAATCCTTCTCTATTGAGTCATGAGTGCATACGGTGACTTGGTTTCCTGCAAAACAGACTTGAAATATCCTTTTCTACCATCTTAATGGCCTTAGTGGGTGTATTTGTGATAATTTGTAATTATTGTATTTCTTAGCTAATTTTCATACAATTGACGCAACTTTACTCTCTTTTGGCCGCAATATCTGAATAAGGCAGTATAAATAACTTGTATTTCTACAAGTTATCACACCCCCAAATTTAGATATATGCTTGTCCTCGAGCATATCTTCTACTAAGGAAAAAATGCTCAGTTCCTATCCTAAATTTTGTGCCGATTGGTTGCTTCGAATGCTCCTCTTAGGCACATTACTTAACAACGCAATTTCCTTCTATCCATGCTAATTCATATCAGAGCCCTACTTTATTCTTCTATATAACAAATTTCTACTCAAAAATGCTTTTCTAGTTTTAAAAAGAATGTTTACCTCTTCTTTATCAAAACAACTTGATGCGTCCATATGCGGTGGTCAAACTTTGCATCATTTATTAGAGACTGTTGGTCATGGTTACACTCTTCGTTTTGGCTTGTTCCCATAGGTGTCATGTGAACATCCAACTATGGTTGTGTGCCAATTTCAACTTTAACTCATGAATTTCAGAGAAGTTATCTCTTGCATTCTTTTATTTTCTTTTGCATTTTTCTCTTTTCATATTGCATTGTTCTTGGAAACCCATCTTCATTTTGGTTTTCTCCCATGGGTGTCATGCGAACATCCAACTACGAGCAGGTTCCTTTCACAACTAACTCTTATCAGGTTGGGAATGTTTTTGAAGTTTTCCCTTGCGCTGACATTGGAGTTCTGTATGAAAATTTATTGAATATATATATTTAAATGGAAATGAACGCATTTTCTTAATGACCGCATATTCTTGACCTCATCTGCTCAGATCTTCCCCACCCCCAAATTTAGAGATGCACAAGGTCCTCATTGCGTTGTTTGGATAGAATAAACAAACACTTAGAAAAAATTTCAAAAAGAAGGTTTGAGCAGAATTTTGAAGGGTAAAAGGTAAAGCATTGCTAAGCTATGAATTAACTAAGTGTTAGTCAGAATTTACAAAGTATGAAAAATGTTTCTAAGTATAAACATATTATACATCATGCCAGGGCAATGAATAACACAAAAGTAAAGGATCAAGAACATCACAAATATTGACAAAGAATGATAAAGAAAAAGGCATAGGCAAATGGAGAGAATATTTACTCAATTGTATTGAATATTAACAAAGTATACAAAGAATTAAAAATTAACGCAATACAAAAATTGGTACTTGTACAAAGAATCAAAGAATTTCGTTAACTTAGAAAAATAATGAATTGAATAAAAGTATAGAATGGCCGCATAAAAATGTAAAGATTATTGTTGAGGAGCAGGAGGGTCTGGAGGAGGATTCTGAGGTGGTACTAAAGGAGCTTCTTCAAAATTCAAGTGCTGCCTAAGATGCGGAGGCACCATGGACCATGAAGATATACGGTGAGAAAATTAAAGTACTCATGGTTGCGCTCCGCAATCTGTCATTGGTGTCGATGGACCTTATAAATGTTGTGCTAAATATTGATCAACGCTTCCCTTTACGTGCAGCACTGCGCTGTATATCATCGATTTGCTCCATTACCACATCAAACCTCTGGTTGAGGAAGGCTTGTTGTTGAGCAAAGAGTTTTTTTTTGGTTGGGAGAAGAGGGACCGCATTTCTGCTAACTCAGCAGCTAAGGAGGGGATGGAAGGTTGTGCCTGCGATGTCTCGCCAGCAACGTTTTGGGGTTGGGCAGAGGTGCCTTCACCTAAATCGTGTGGGTCATCAATATACGACGGTGGAATGGAATGTCACACCCCGCCCCAAACCAACCTCTTAGCCTAGGAAAGGGCGTGACTGCAGTAGTTATCAACCCTTTCGTTGACACTTACTGCCTAATAATTCTTAAGGCTATAACTCTGATACAAATGAATGAATTTAACAACTGATTAAGTAGACCCATTTTATTACAACAATGTAACATTTATACAACTCCAAGACTTAATTACAAATTTACAACAACAACTGTAAAACCTTCCGGAAGTGTAACTGTGGCACATGGCAGACCTTGACCATAGCAGCACCCTGGAACTCTTCACCTTTCGCTACCTAGGGGGGGGGTGTAAAACATAAAACATGGAAAACATGAGCTATAAAGCCCAGTGAGTGGTGCCTTTAGATAAACAAATAACTTTGTCAATAGAAATATACTTTTGGGAAAGCAATACATAGTCAACAAGAACATTACCATAAGTTCATTATTATTTTCCAGCCAAACCGCTAGACAATCCCCAGCTCGACCGCTGGTTAAAACAATCAACCCAGCTTGGCCGCTGGTTATCACATAATAAAAACATCCCCAGTACTTTCACACGTATACTAAGACAACAACAATTCCTGTGGAAACTTTCCCTGTACCCTATTATCCTGCCAATGTGCACATCGACTATTTTCACGCTAGCTATGCTTAGGTAACTTGACTATATTTCCCACCGATCGTCACCGACTATCATTTCCCGTCGATCGAAGCCGACTATATTTTCCTGCCAAGTACCCTTTTCAAGCATGCTAACTATGTATCCCGGGTACAATTTCAGTTTCCAAAACAAACACACAAGTAATATCTCAACAAGCATAGTAATCAGATAAACATATATCCCTGATCATGCCAATTTAACATTATCCCCTATATATATTTACCTATATATAGAAATTATATCAACAATACAACACACAATAACCACTCACCTTGGTTGGTTAGGAACTTTCCTTTCCGAAGTTCCTTAGGTTTCCTTGGTTTCCCTTTTTGAACCCTAAATTCCATATTCAAATATCAGCATAGATTACTCATAGTTTCAGACATTATTTTAAGATAATTCCTTCTGAAAACATGTTCTAAAATGTCTCAGGAAGCGTACCATAAAATCTTAGCTCAGAAATTCTCGTGGTTTAACTAGAATCTTCAAAACATCAATACTGGCCCAACTTACCCGACAGCCTGGCCCTGCTATATTTTTCTCATCTTCCAGCCCGATTCCTTGGAGCTTCTTCTCTGAAGCCTCACCGTGAAAACTAGACTCTTTTAGCTTTCAGATGGATTTGAAATCACTCCAAACGCATGAGTATTCTGGGAGAACTCCTCGTTTCAAGTTGATGCTACGTCTTTTCTGCCCGACAGCATCTCCCCTCTTGGAACTTCTTGACCAACGCATGGTCTTGCTACCAACGCACGGTCTTCTCCCACTTAGTCCTCACACACTCTTCTTTATGTCCTTTGAAGAGAATTTGAGTTCTCATCTGAAGTCCTTGGCCCTATTTATAGGTGTCCAAGATTGCTCCATGGCCGACACCTCCTACTTGGCCGCATGACCAAGTGTCTCTTCCTTACACCATCAATGCAATCTTGCATCAGCATAAGCCAAAGTGTCTTCTTCTCCTTTCACCAACTCATTGCCCCCATCCTTTACATGTATTCTTATGCCTCCACCTAATTTGCTTAAGGTTTAAGAATTCCTCTTAACAAGCCACATGTCTGGATGACATCCTCCATGAGTTCATCCTTCTTATGTGTCCACAAACCCTTGGATGTTCAACGCATATTAGGCCATCAACGCATAGTCCATACTCAATGTATATCCTATAATCAACGTATAGCAAGCCAATTCACTACCATCGCAATCCAACTTAGCCATCACAAGAGCTAGCCATCACTAATGCATAGGATGGCCGCTCATCCTCGACGCATGGCTCACTAGGTATCACCGCAAGGCATGCTCAGCATGGGCGCATGGTGCTTGGCATGGGCGCTTGCCACTCGATGCATGGGCGTGTGGCTTAGGTGCTGGCCACTAACGCATGGGGGTGCTCGGCCGCATGGGCATGGCCGTTCGACAGGGCGCTCGCTGCATAGGCATCAACGCATGGTCGCTCAGTAGGCTCAGCAGTGCTCGACGCATGGGCTAGGTACATCGATGCATGCTTGGGCAGTTTGGCCGAGGCTACTCGACGCATGGCTGGGCGTCTGGCCGAGGCTGCTCGACGCATGGTTGGGCATTTGGCTGAGGTTGCTCGACGCATGCCACCCTCCAGCCCTCGTGCCATCCCAATGCCTCACCCTCAGCTGCTATCCTTCAACCGCCTGCCACCTTTCAACGCATCCTTCCATTTTCCTTCCTTCAACCGCATGCCATCCACCAACAACCCTTCCAACGCATCAACATAACCATTCTAACGCATTGGTCCCTTCCAACGCATCCCACACAACCATCTTCCTTCACTAACGCATACCACCACCAATGCATCCCTTCAACTTTCTTCCAACGCATCCATTGAGTCTAATGCGTTGGTCTAACCTCCAAAGCATTCGTCACTCCCACTTTAAATTCTCCCTTTGCCCAAGTAATCTTTCCAAGGTCTTATGGCCAATGCATTGCACTGCATAGTCTAACACTTAGTCAATTTTTCATCAATTAAAGCTTAACTCAAACTACTCAAGGAAAATCTATTCAACACCTAGAAATTTCCTTCACTTCAACATAGGATTTAACTTTTACTTAGTTAATTTCCTTAACCACCTGCTTAAGTAGGAATAATGGAAATTCGAGTTTCACATTGTTGCAGTGATGATGTTGAAGGTGAGGATGGGGCTGTAGGATATGCGGTTGGAGAATTTGGGGCAAGAAGAAGGTTGGTAAAGTGCTCAAGAAGGGAGGAAGAAGAAGGTTGTGCAGGAGGGCTTGGAGGGCTTGGAGGGCGAATTACTAAGAGTAAAGGGTCCAAAGGTTCTATTTCTTGCGATGGTAATTCCTGGACCTTTTCTTTTCCCTTATCATCTCTACGTTGTCTCTTTGGCCTGGGTTCTTACAGCGCATTAAGATCGATTGCGGACCTCTTTAAAGGTAACTCTGGGAAATTCGGGGAGTCTTTGAGGAGCAACCTCAAGATTTTGATATTGATGAGGCCGTGGACTTTTTGCAAGGGTTCCTCCTCAATGCCTACGACTTTGACAGGCACAGACTTGAAACAGTCCATGGAAAGAAGTATTGTTCTCTAATGTGCCCCACAAAGCCTCGAATTTGACTTGCGATCAACTGGCCTACATCGATAGGAATGTCGTGCGCAATGCAATATGCGGCCATAACTCGATCCCTTGAAATTGTCTTGTCATGGGAAGTTGGGATCAGCCGCTTTTTAACCAGATAAACCCAAAGCCTTGCCTTTGGAAGCAGAGTCTTGGACGCTAGGGTCTTGATGCCTTTTAAAGAAACCGACCATTTAGTGCCCGGTTGCATTAATACTCGCAGTGCATCTTCCAACTGTTGTTCTATGGGATCATCAATGATTTTTTTACCCGGTGCATCCGGGTTATCCTTCATTTGGTATAGTTCATTGATGTCCCTTGCGCTGAAAGGCACCACTTCCCCTTTTATGGTCACCACGTCCTTGGTACCATGTAGCCGTCCATGGTAGAAGTCGCGCACTACCTTTGGAACAACAATGGTTGGGCACTGGCAAAATGTATCCCAACCATGCTCCACGATCATGCTCATGATGAGGTCTGGTAGTGGCATTGGCGCAGGGAAAAAGCCCATCTCCATCAACAAGTCGTCATTTTCTTTCTTTCTGGATGGACGCGCCTTTGCCAACGCGGGTTTGTTGCTTTCTGCGACCGCTTTGCCCTTTCCTTTAGCCAACGCAAGGAAGGATTGTTGCCTTTGTTTTCTTTCCCATTCCTTATGTTGTCCTCTTTCTCTCGCTCGACAAATTCCTTGCCCTTCTTCTTAAGTAAATGTTGCCTGTTGGTTTCGCGCTTCCTCTCCTTCTCTTCTCTCATTCTCCTTTCTTCTTCTGCCTTCTTTTTCTTTTCTTCTTCTTCCTCTTCTCTCACTTCTCTTTCAAACTCCTCCACAAACTTCTCAGAGGCCAACAAAAGGCTTTGTTCCTCTTCAATCTGCCTTATTTCTTCAAGCCTCGAGATCTCGTTATTGCGGCGAACTTCTTCGTCATGCAGTCTTCTTGTTCTATCACCTTCTACAGTGATGAGTTTCGCCCACTCCATTTTCTCTTGTCTCTCTTCCTCTTCCTTCCTCCTCCTTTCCTTTTCTTCTAATACGTTGATCAAAATTAAAAAGTCAATGATAGCCCCTTCCAGCACATTCTCCTTGCGACACCGCATCAAGGGGGTAGCTTCTCCTTCTTCGCCTTCATCGGCCGCAACTAATTACGTTGTTTCAGGTTGCACCAGTTCCATTAATTACGTTGTTTCCCCCCTATCCTCCCTTATAGAGGTTGATTCTCCATCCATCTCTGGGCTTGCAGCCCTCTTCTTCTTTTCTTCTTCCTTCTTTAGGCGCCTTTCCTCACACCTGTGTTCTTTCCTTTCTTTCTTCTCTTTCTTCCTCCTTAGCTTGGCCTCCACATCTTCTTCATCCTCCTTCTATTCTTTATTCTTCTTCTCTTTGTGATGATGGGATGGCTCACCTTCTCTAGCCTTCTTTTCCTTCTTCTCCTTTTTCTTCTTTTTCTCCTCTTGTTTCTCCTCCACCACGACTTCTTCAAACGCGGGTCTGTCGTAGGATTCTACTTGCGTATTTTTCTCAGGAGTCTCTAAAGCCAGAGTGCTTCTTCTTGTCTCCTCTTCCACCACTCCTCCATCACTGCCGCTTCCTCTACCACTGCCACTTCTTCAGTCACCGCCGCTTCTTCAGCCACTACTGCCGTCACCTCCTCCTTCCTCCAAGTTACTCAGAATGTTTCTGAATACCTCATTGTCATCTCGTCTCTTCTTTTCACTTTCAGTTGAGACGGCTGGAGTTGGAGTGGGGTGCTTTCAGTGTTTTGTCCCCTCTTGAACTGAGAAGGCCAGATGGCTAAAGGGTTTCTCCGGGGTCTACCGGCAATTCTGGGGATAGTGTGGGGTTGGGCAGCAAGACGGTGACTGGAAGCAAGGAATGTTGCCTCTCGCATGGAGATTTGGTCAGTGGAAGGAGTTGAGGGTGAAGCAGACAGTTGGGAAGCTTGGTCGGCCATGGATGATAAGGTGAAAGGAACTGGAAAGGTCGCTAGGGTTTCAAGGAAGAAGAAAGCTGTGGATGCAATGGCGTTAGGGTTTTCATATTGCAAAAAAGGTAAAGTGTTCACAGACGGGGGAAGTTCCTATTTATAGGTTAGGCCTTAGTGGGCCCAAACACGATTTCCACGATGGCAGGCCTCGAGACACACAAAAGGCCCGTCATTCGAACTTCCCTCATTTATGGAATTTCAGAAAAACGTCCTTTCGTCTGCAGACTTCATCATTTCTTTGGAATACGAAATGATTGGACTTCACAATTTTGAAAAAAGAATTATCTTTAATATTTTATTCGAATGGACACAAGGAAGAGATTAACGCAATGTGTTCACTAACGCAAATGCATCTTCGCAGAGGACGGGCAACAACACATGCATCCCCGCAACACACCCCTTAACTAAACACATTTCTGGAGGATCGGGCGCACGGTATTACTACCAGTGCAACACTACCTCAACATAGTGGATTTTGCTAAGGACGGGCAAAGGACACACACGCGCACAACACACCCCTCAGCTCAATGCATTTGAGTTGGCTGATTGCAAAGCGCATCTTGCATGTTTAGGATGCGTCCATTATCGCCATGCATTGAATATGTTTTATTTTATTATATAATTTTTTTTCATCAACGCAAGTTGCTATGACTTGCAGTAATAAAGTTTCTTCTCATTACTCAATCATTCACCAATTAAAGAATAACGTATTAAATACAGGAAAATTAAAGGAATTAAAGAAAACACAGAAATAAATGCAAGAGAGTAAATAAAGAATAAATTCATAAAGTCATGAAACAAATTAAAGGAAGCAGTAAAGACAAAGTTCAGAAATTCATAAAGACAAGAATTAAAGAAAGCATTTAAATATAGATGTGAGATATGGACCGGAAGATGTGTTTCCTTGAATGAGCGCAATCCATACCTCTGCAGGCGGTCCAGCTTGCCTGCCCATTGTCCTAGGGACATTGCTCCTTTCCATTAGATCCTAGGGCTTCAGAGTTGCTAGGCAACGTACTAGGTGTTCTGTTTCTCAGCTCAGATGCCAGCTAGCCCACTTGAATCTCTAAGTTTCAAATTGAAGACATCTGCACCTGCATCACTGCGTCATTTTTTTCCATATACTGTTTTAGTAGGGCCTCCAATAAGCTTCTAGAGGTGTTTGAAGATGAGGGTTGTTGATTATGCGATTGCCTTGGTTGCCCCTAATTTGAGTTATGGTGAAAAGGAGGATTCCCTCGACTGCCACTTTGATGGTTTCTTGGCCCCCCTTGGTTAGGATTCCCTCCCCAACCGAAGTTAGGATGGTTCCTCCAACCCGGATTGTAGGTGTTGCTGAAGGGGTTGTTTTGGATGGCGCATACTTGCTGGATATTCGATGGGCAAATTTCTGCTACATGAGCCCCTCCACAATTAACGCAACTTATTGTGGCCACTTGAGCCAGTGCAGTGGGTTGCGCTAATTGTTGGGGGATGGCTCCTTGATTGATTGCCATCATTGGAGGATTGAGGTCACTGCAGCCATCTGTGCGGCCAAAGTCATCATTGTCTCCGCAGGGATAATGGCAATGTCATTCTTTCTTCTTTCAGAGCCTCTGCCTCTATAACCATCATCAATCCAATCATCCATGTTCCACGATATGCGGTTAAGGATGACCTTGGCCTCTGTATACATCTTGTCCATAAAACCTCCTACCGTGGAGGCGTCAGCCATAGCCTACATCGATCTATTTAGGTCATTGTAAAATGTCTCCATCAGGATGCAATCGGGTATCCTGATATGCGGGCAGTTTTTCACCAATCTTTGAAATCGCACCCAGGTGGTGCTTAGGGTCTCATTGTCCATTTGCTTAAAGTTCAGCACATCCTTTCGTCGCCTTGCGTTAATGGCCAGTGGGAAGAATTTCTTCATGAATCGCTCTACCAGCTGATCCCATGATGTAATCTCGTTCGGCTCCAATGAGTGAGCCCACCTCTTGGCTTCGTCCCTCAAGGTAGTCTAATACCCTCAGGGGTAACGCTAGGTAGCGAGAAGTTGCCGCACATTTCGACAAAACTGGTCAGTTGGGCATGCGGGTCTTCACCTTGAAGACCCCCAAATTGCCCTGCGTTCTGGATCATTTGGAGCATAACCAGTTTTATTTTGAACCTTGCGTTCTCCTCTACTGTAGGCCTTGAAGTCCCAGGCAAAAAATCGTACAGGTTGGGCGCCGCATAGTTCCTCATGGGAATGTTACGATCAGTGGCAAGGAAGACTGGGTCCTGCGTTGGTCGTACCGCCCCTTGATTTCCTACGGGAGCTGTGTTGTCGTTATTATCTGCCATATCAGCTGGTCTCTTTCACCTTGCTCGATTCTGGCATGCCTGTGCATGAAAGGTATGCTCAATCTTTGGGTCAGCTACAAATTCTAGTTTAGTACCAAAGCTCATAAGCCGTCAGACTGCTCTCCGCGTTGAACAGCCAGTACAAAGAGATCTGTCCTGCAAAATACCACAAACACACTCAAACAATAAACCGTTAACCAATCCCGAAAACGGCGCCATAAACTTGACAACTTGAAACGCAAATTTTAAAGATCATCATACAAGCTTATGTCCCCATTACCAGTTCCCCAGCAACGGCGCCATAAACTTGACAACTTGGAACGCAAATTTTAAAGATCATCATACAAGCTTATGTCCCCGTTACCAGTTCCCCGGCAACGGCGTCATAAACTTATTTAGAGACTGTTGGTCATGGTTACACTCTTTGTTTTGGCTTGTTCCCACAGATGTCATGCGAACATCCAACTTCGGTTGTGTGCTAATTTCAACTTTAACTCGTGAATTTCAGAGGAGTTGTCTCTTGCATTCTTTTATTTTCTTTTTCTTATGCATTTTTCTCTTTTCATATTGCGTTGTTCTTGGAAACCCACCTTCGTTTTGGCTTGCTCCCACGGGTGTCATGCAAACATCCAACTACGAGCAGGTTCCTTTCAAAACTAACTCTTATCAGGTTGGGAATGTTTTTGGGTTTTCCCTTGCGCTGACATTGGAGTTGATATGAAAAAATATATATATATATACATATATTTTTTATAGAAAAATGAACGCATTTTTCTTAATGACCGCATACTTTTGATCTCATCTGCTCAGACCTTCCCCACCCCCAAATTTAGAGATGCGCAAGGTCCGCATTACGTTGTTTGGACAGAATAGACAAATACTTAAACAAAATTTCAAAAAGAAGGTTTGAGCAGAATTTTGAAGGGTAAAAGGCAAAGCATTGCTAAGCTACGAATTAACTAAGTGTTAGTTAGAAATTACAAAGTATGGGAAATGTTTCTAAGTGAATGCATATTATACATCATGGCAGCGCAATGAATAACGCAAAAAGAAAGATTAAGAATCACATAGTTGACAAAGGATGATAAAGAAGCGGCACAGACATATAGAGAGAATTGCTACTTAGTTGTATTGAAAATTAACTAAGTATACAAATAATTACAAATAGTGCAATACAAAAATTTTGGCCTGTACAAAGAATCAAAGAATTTAATTAACTCAGAAAAATAATGGATCGAAATTATCTTTTGAATTTGATTCAGACGGGTGCACGATTACAAATTAACATCGTGCTTTCTTTAACGCAAATACATTTTTGCTGAGGAAGGGCAACAACGCATGCATCCCTGCAACACACCCTCAGCTAAATGCATTTCTTGAGGATCAGGCACATGATATTGCTACCAGCGCAACACTACCTTAACATAGTGCATTTTCACTAAGGACGAGCAAAGGACACATACATGTGCAACACACCCCTCAACGCAATGTAGTTGAGTGTAATGGACGCATGGTGTCTCTTGTTATCCCACAATGCACCCTTCATTGCGTTACATACCAATTTTTATTTTTCTTTTTAATTCATCAATAACGCAAGTCGAAAAGACTTTGCGATGTTCAATGTTTCATCCAGTCATTCACAAAAGTTAAGAACAACGCTACTAATGCATACAAATTAAAGCAATTAAACATGACATGGAAATACTCAACTGAATTAAATTGAAGGTAAATACAGAAAGCATTAAAAGCTAATTCTAATAAGCAGTAAATAACGTAATTTAGAAAGCAGTAAAGGAAAGCTGTAAAGAAAGCAAGTAAACATAGATAGGGATGCTGATTGAAAAAAGTTCTCAGAATTACCACAATCACATCCCCTGCAAGCGGTTAATCCTGCTTACCCAAGTTAATGGTATCCATGCATCAATCTATGTCGCCTCCGTAGTAAGGCTTAATCCGTTGACCATTGACTTTAAACGCGTTGTTTCCGTGTAAAGTTGTTAATTCCACTGCACCGTGGGGAAAGATAGTCTTGATTCGGAACGGCCCAAACCAGTGAGACTTCAACTTCCCTGGGAACAATCGCAAACGTGCATTAAATAATAATACCTGTTTACCTTGACGAATGTCCGGTCATTTATGCGGTGATAACTTGTAGAAATACAAGTTATTTATGCCACCTTATCTAGATATTGTGGCCAAAAGTTAGCAAATATGCGCCGATTGTATGAAAATTAGCCTAGTATTACAAGAATTATAAATGATCGCAATTACACCCACTAACACCATAAAGATGGAAGATAAGCCGAATTTTACTATGTTTTGCAGGAGACCAAGTCACCGCTTGCGCTAAAGGCTCATGAGAAACTAATCAACGCCTCTCTATCAGAATGCACCCGTCAATCAACAATGAAGAGATGATTACCACAATGACAGTGCAATGCGACAGTCGATCTAGAGTTGTATTTCAATCGCATGCAGTAATAAAAACACCACCGCAGGCGAACCCATGATCGGAAGATGCAGTTGAGGAGGATTGAGACATGTGTACAACTAACGTTTGTGCAGAATAGACGGTCTGATTGCATAACAAAAGGAATAATATCCCTCCATCTTCGGAATTACCATAACGATCAAGTGGGGACCACAAGGCCAGAGTCAATGATCTGCACTTATAAATACCTCATTGATTTCAGAGAAAAAAATATGCTACTAGATACGGGGTAAGTGCTGCAAAATTGTTGAGAGAAAATGTTGAGCTGAGTGCTTAAGAGATGAAATCCGGGAAGAAGAAGAGATAAGGCCGAGAGGTGAATCTCAGATCTAAACTGCCAAACACCCAATTGAAAGCTCTGTGTAAAGATCCCTACTACTGGTGGAGCAAGCCTGAGAAGGAAGCTCTTCCTACCATCAAAACCATCCTATCCGGCAAGCGGATCTTCATCGAACCAGTGCCAAGACATTGCCACTTGTTTGTTTCTATCTATCTCTTTCATCGTTGTACTTCACTGTTCTTTACCTCTTCATTCACACACCATGTATCAAACGCTTAATAGAGATATTAAATGTTTCGATAGCTTCCATTTACCATTTTCTGTCTATTTTCGTTCACCCGTCAATCACTTTCTTCATGATGTTTTCTTAATTCCCTGATAAGCAATATGAATTGACCAAGTACTTAATTTATGTTAAAGATACAAAATGCGTTTAGCTAAGGCATGCTAGACAGCATCTTCACCTATGAGAGCAGAAGTGAAGATGCCATTCTGATCTATCGAGAGAGGGTTAGAAGAATGCGTTAACTAAAGCGAGTAGTACTTCCAGACATGGAAGCAACCTTGCGCTCATTACGTTAGTCTCTGTTTCACCACAGACATATGGGAGCGCGGCCGATCACCGAGAGGTGTACGCCAAGAGAAGAGCGGAACAGTATTTGTAGCTTCAATGCGATTAAGAACTTGTGTTGTTTATATTATTTGTCTTTCTCTTTCTATTGTATTCATAAGACTTGTTGCCGCATCCCACGTCTTTGCACAACTTTCACAGCCAGTCTTGACCCCAACATCTTGTACATGAAGCCTGTATCTTGTATCATCTAGCTTAGGTTTACTGTATTTTTATTTTATTATCGCATCTTTACTGCTTTACTTTATTTTATTGAAATTTATATACCTATACATACATATTTTTAAAGATTGAAAACCTGGTCGCATATATCATGAACATACCACAATAACCTAAACCAGTCCCTATGTTCGACCTCAGATCACACCGAGAAACTTGCGGTGGAATTACACTTGGTTCCATCGTAAGGAAACTTGTGACAGCGCATGGCATACTACATGAACATCCATAATTAACGCATATTCAGAAGTAGTATCGCATCGTCATGAGCATAGAACATCATACATCCTTACCTATCCAAAAGTGAGTCAACATGCGGTCGTCATGCCACTTCTTGGTTTTCTCCTTATAGATCTTGGCATTTTCATAGGCGTCCCTTTGCCATTCGATCAGCTGGTTCAGTTACAGCTTCCGAACTTTCCCCGCACTTGCTAAATCAAACTTCAGCTTCTTGCATGCCCACACCGCCTTATGTTCCAACTCGAGCAACAAATGACAAGCTTTTCCAAAGACCAAGGCATACGGGGACATGCCAATTGGTGTTTTATAGGCAGTCCTGTATGCCCACAGTGCTTCATCAAGCTTGAGTGACCAATCCTTCTTAGAGGTATTGACTACTTTCTCCAATATAGTTTTGATCTCTCGGTTAGAAATCTCTGCCTGCCCATTAGTCTGTGGGTGCTAAGCGGTTGCAACTCTATGGCTGACGTTAAATTTAGTCAACAGGTTAGTGATTATGCGGTTGATGAAGTGAGAGCCCTCATCGCTGATTAAGGCCCGTGGAGTCCCATATCGAGCAAAAATATTCTTCTTCAGATACTCGCCACAATGACTGTTTTCACAGTTCTCAGCTCGGACGTGTAGAAGTGTTGCTGATTTTCAACATCTTAAGTTTCATAGTTATTTATGGAAGGGGTTGTTACACCTCTTTTGGTACTAGTTTTAGCTATGTCAAACGATGACCCTCGTTTTGCATCTAGTTTTTTTTTAAGAGTCTTCAGTTAGCATTGGGTACTTGATTGAGTTTGGTACAATTTTTCACCCATAGACTGATGGTCAAATAGAACGTCTGAACTAGATATTGGAAGATATGTTGTGCGCTTGTGCACTAGAGTTTTCAGGGAGTTGGGACTCTGACCTTCATTTAATGGAATTCATATATAATAATAGCTATCAGACTGCCACTGGCACATTGCCATTTGAGGCCCTATATGGAAAGAGTTGCAAGTCTCCAGTATGTCGGGGTGAGGTTGGTGAGAGGAAGTTGCTAGGTTCTAACCTAGTGCAGACCACGAATGAGGCAATACAAAAGATCAGAGCTCGTATGCAACCAGCTCAGAGCAGACAGAAGAGCTACAACAATGTAAGACATAAGGACCTAGAATTTGAGACTGGTGTGAAAGTGTTCCTAAAGGTGGCACCCATGAAAGGTATTCTGAGGTTTGGCAGGAAGGGAAAGTTGAATCCGAGATTCATTGGACCTTTCGAGGTCCTAGAACGAGTTGGCCCCGTAGCTTATCGTTTGGCATTGCCCCAGCACTGTCTTCAGTCCATAATGTCTTCCATTTTTCGATGCTAAGGAAGTATATGACAGACCTGTCCCATGTAGTTGAATTTGAGCCATTGCAGTTGAATGACAACTTGAGCTATGAAGAGAAGCCTACAGAATTTCTCGCTAGAGAGGTAAAGACGTTGCACCGCAGGGAAATTTCTTTTGTGAAAGTCCTGTGGCAGAATCACCAGTTCAAGGAAGCTACTTGGGAGCGAGAGGATGAGATGAAGGCCCAGTACCCAGAGCTTTTTCAAGAATGAACTTTCGAGGACGAAAGTTCTTTGAGGAGGAAGAATGTAACACCCCCAAAGTTTTTTTTTTCAAGAATGAACTTTCGAGGATGAAAGTTCTTTGAGGAGGGAAGAATGTAACACCCCGCACATTTTTTTAGTAATAATGTAATTTCAATAACTTTATTATTTGGAATTTCAGTAATTGTTATTAGTTGGAGGACATTTTTGGAATTTTGGATTTCAAGTGTAAGTGCGGGAATTTAATTATTGGCGTGAAATTATTCAAATTGAAAATTAATGGCAGGAATTAATTTTCTTTTGAAACGGAAAGGAATTTAATAGTATAAAATGGAAAGGAATTAAATGTAATTATATTTATTTCCATTTTTGTTTTATTATTATTATTATTATTTTTTTTTTTTTATAAAAAGTCAAACCCCACCCCCTTTTCTTCCTCACGTTCGTGAGCCCGTTCGATGTCGCTGAAAGCCGCCATGTCAGTTTCTTCTTCATGACCTCCGTCCACCACTGCTCAAGCGTCGTTCGCTTTTGCCGTCACTCGATCTATCGATTTGGGTAAGATTTCTGTCGTTTGGGTTTGTTTTTGGTTGATTCTTGAATACTCATTTACTTTTGGCATCAATTGGTTGGTACCCATTGTGTTTCAACTTTGGATTCAAGTTTATGAAGGTATTGAGGTGTTGTTCAGTGAATTTGGAGTTTGTTTTAGCGAGTTTTGGTAAGTTTTATGCTTTGATTACCCTCTTGTGGATTAATTTTGGTTGTTGAGAAATTTTGGTAAAGTCATTTGGAAGTGATTTTTTTTTTTACGAAGCTACATATGGATAATTTATTTGAGACATTGGTAGTGAAGTATGTATTTGATTCAAGCTTTAATCATGTAAGCCTAATTTCAATTATGATTAGGGGGTTGATTCAAGAATTTCATTCAAGATGAAGAAGAGTTTGGTTTGCTAATTATTTGGGCTTAAAATGGGAGGTTTGGAAGGTGAATTCGAATTGGACCACACCTTAGGTAAGGTTATCTGGAAATATTTTGTAATATTTGGGTGTTTGGAATTTGGCCTTAACTATTGATTTTAAAGCTTGGTTTATGTTTGGGCTTGATTAAGGATTCAATAATTTCACAAAGATTCAATTGCTTTTTGGTTTGACCTAATATCAAGGTAAGTAATCTTACTTCTGGAGTTCCCACGGGCCCGGCATTAGATGTATGTTAGCATGATAAATGTACATTATGGCAGAATGTTAGCATGATAGACTGATAGTATAATATGATCAAAGTATGTTCTGGTACGAGATCTGAATTATTTATTTATGCACATAGACACTTAAATGCTAGTATGAGATGGTATGTGCTTCCATATGGTTGTATTTGATCTGATGATGTTGAGGTACACATGTATGTTGTAGAGCCATGATGTTGAGGTTTATATGTATGTCATAGATTCGTACAGTGATGATTATGATGTTGAGACTGTGCAAATGTCCTTACTGATTAGTTAGATACCCATTAGATTTTGTGTTTCCTTCCGGATTCACCAGTTTATGTTTCCTTGGGGATTCACTAGTTTGTGTTTCCTTTTGGATTCACCAGCTTGTGTCTCCTTCTGGATTCACCAGTTTGTGTTTCCTTCGGGATTCACCAGTTTGTGTCTCCTTCGGGATTCACCAGAGGTAGTGGGCATACTTAACTACAGTAGGATAGAACTCAGTCTTCTTCTTGTTTCATGTGCATATGTGTCCCATGAGGACTAGAGCAGTTTATATGTTTCACTAGAGGTGGGTATCTAGAGGACATAGATACCCAACCTGCCCCCAATAGTGGGGTTACTTACTGAGTATTTTATACTCATTCTTTCTCATGTTGTTGTTTCAGGTAAAGGTAGAGATGCACTGGCGATGGACAAGCGGAATTCGTGATCAAGCCACTAGGACTAGTTTTTACGCTTCTGCATCATGAAATTTAGAGTTCTTTTCATGTTTCTCTTAACTTTTAGTTTTGATGTTTAAAACTTACTTAAAGAATCGCTTTTCAGACTCATTTATTATCCTTTATGATTTATGGGTACCCTACTATTGTTTTAGTATTTGAATTTAATGAAAATCTTTTGAACTTACCTTATTTAATTAGCATTTATTTCGCCATAACCGAGTGCGCTTTGAGTTTCATGCATGTATGTATTTAGTAATAGCCTAACTTAAGTCCTAGGGGGTCGGGTCGTTACAATGAGACTGAGTTCTATCCTACTATAGTTAAGTATGCCCACTACCTTTGGGAATCCCGAAGGAGACACAAACTGGTGAATCCCGAAGGAAACACAAACTGGTGAATCCCGAAGGAGACACAAACTGATGAATTCCGAAGGAAACACAAACTAGTGAATCCCGAAGGAAGCACAAACTGGTGAATCCCGAAGGCAACACAAAATCTAATGGACATTTAACTAATCAGTAAGGACATTTGTACAGTCTCAACATCATAATCATCACTGTACGAATCTATGACATACATATAAACCTCAACATCATGGCTCTACAACATACATGTGTACCTCAACATCATCAGATCAAATACAACCATATGGAAGCACATACCATCTCATACTAGCATTCAAGTGTCTATGTGCATAAATAAATAATTCAGATCTCGTACCAGAACATACTTTGATCATATTATACTATCAGCCTATCATGCTAACATTCTGCCATAATGTACATTTATCATGCTAACATACATCTAATGTCAGGCTCGTGAGCAAGTCCAGTAGTAAGATTACTTACCTTGATATTAGGTCGAACTAAAAAGCAATTGAATCTTTGTGAAATTCTTGAATCCTTAATCAAGCCTAAACATAAACCAAGCTTTAAAATCAATAGTTAAGGCCAAATTCCAAACACCCAAATATTACAAAATATTTCTAGATAACCTTATCTAAGGTGTGGTCCAATTCGAATTCACCTTCCAAACCTCCCATTTTAAGCCCAAATAATTACCAAACCAAACTCTTCTTCATCTTGAATAAAATTCTTGAATCAACCCCCTAATCATAATTTGAAATTAGGCTTATATGATTAAAGCTTGAATCAAATACATACTTCACTACCAATGTCTCAAATAAATTATCTATTATGTAGCTTCGTAGAAAAAAAATCACTTCCAAATGACTTTACCAAAATTTCTCAACAACCAAAATTAATCTACAAGAGGGTAATCAAAGCATAAAACTTACCAAAACTTGCTAAAACAAACTCCAACTTCACTGAACAACACCTCAATACCTTCACAAACTTCAATCCAAAGTTGAAACACAATGGGTATCAACCAATTGATGCCAAAAGTAATGAGTATTCAAGAATCAACCGAAAAAAAACCCAAACGGCGGAAATCTTATCCAAATCAATAGATCCAGTGACGGCAAAAACAAACGACACTTGAGCAATGGTGGACGGAGGTCATGAAAAAGAAACTAACGCAGCGGCTTTCAGCGGTGTCGGACAGGCTCACGAACGTGAGGAAGAAAAGGGGGTGGGGTTTGACTTTTTATAAAAAAAATAATAATAATAATAAAACAAAAAAGGAAATAAATAAAATTACATTTAATTCCTTTCCATTTTATACTATTAAATTCCTTTTCGTTTCAAAAGAAAATTAATTCCTGCCATTAATTTTCAATTTGAATAATTTCGCGCCAACAATTAAATTCCCGCACTTACACTTGAAATCCAAAATTCCAAAAATGTCCTCCAACTAATAACAATTACTGAAATTCCAAATAATAAAGTTACTGAAATTACATTATTACTAAAAAAATGTGTGGGGTGTTACAATGGCCGCATCATTCTTGGCACATGCGATGGCCTCAACCCATTTTGATATGTAATCAACCGCGACCAGGATATAATGATGACCTTCTAATGGTGGAAATGGGCCCATGAATTCAATTCCCCAAACATCAAATAATTCAACCTCTAAGATTGACGTCAATGAAATTTCATTTCCTTTAGACATATTCCTCATTCTCTGGCATCTGTCGCATTGCACAACGTGGGCATGGGCATCCTTAAACAACGTTGGCCATAAATAACTACACTGTAGGACCTTTGTGGCAGTCTGCTGCCCCCCAAAATGTCCTCCGTAAG
Source organism: Benincasa hispida (assembly GCF_027475165.1). Taxonomy (NCBI): domain Eukaryota; kingdom Viridiplantae; phylum Streptophyta; class Magnoliopsida; order Cucurbitales; family Cucurbitaceae; genus Benincasa; species Benincasa hispida. The sequence goes on along the minus strand of NC_143481.1, from coordinate 32,176,972 downwards.
GGGACTCATGACACAGCTCCAGAATGTGCTTGACTTCATGCTCAGGAACGCATCGACATAATATGTGATCAGGTCCAAGTCGATATAGGAATGGGTCGTCCCAAAAATAAAATTTGACGTCATGTCTTAGCTTCTTCTTCTGCTGGTAAGTACAGTCATCTGGTATTTGACTGCAGACGATGAATTTCACAATGTCTACATACCAGGGAACATTAATATCTACTGACATCAGCAGCTCATCGGGGAATCTTTCCTCAATATCTTTTTCTTTCCCTAAACCTCGCCATTTTCCAATCTTGACAAATGATCAGCGACTTGGTTCTCGGTGCCCTTTCGGTCTTTGATTTCTAGGTCAAACTCTTGCAGGAGCAACATCTACCGTATAAGCCTTGGTTTCACATCCTTCTTTGTCATCAGATATTTGATCGTAGAGTGATCGGTATACACCACAACGTTTGTTCCGATTAAGTACTGTCGAAATTTCTCCAGTGCAAATACCACTGCAAGCATTTCCTTCTCTGTGGTTGTATAATTCTCCTGCGCATCATTCAACATTTTTCTCACATAATAGGTAGGATGCAATATCTTGTCCTTGCGCTGACTCAACATTGTGCCCACTGCATAACAGCTAGCATCACATATCAACGCAAATGGTTGCGTCCAATCTGGCGCGATCAAAATGGGTGCGGTGATGAGCGCATCTTTCAATGTGTTGAATGCTTCAGTGCACGCATCATCAAAATTATATTCATGGTCAGCTTCAAGGAGCGGACTTAGGGGCCTTGCGATCTGGGAGAAGTTGCGAATAAATCTTCGATAAAACCCAGCATGTCCCAGAAAGCTCCTAAGTGTTTTCACGTTCACTAGTGGAGGTAGCTTGAATATTGCGTCGATTTTCGCCTGATCGACTTCCAATTCTGCCTTCGAGATTTTATGACCTAGAACAATCCCTTCTTCAACCATAAAATAGCATTTTTCCTAATTTAGAACAAGATTCGTTGCCACACATCTCTTCAAGACTTTCTTGAGGTTAGCTAAACAGGAGTCATAATTATTGTCGAAAACTAAAAAATCATCCATGAATACCTCGACTGACTCCTCCAAGTAATCTGAAAAGATCGCCATCATACAGCGTTGGAAAGTACCTGGCGCATTGCATAGTCCAAACGGCATGCGACGGAATGCAAACATATCAAATGGGCATGTGAATGTTGTCTTATCTTGATCCTCCAGTGCAATTGCAATTTGGTTGTACCCTGAATAGCCGTCAACAAAGCAGAAGAATTCATTCCCAGTAAGTCTGTCTAACATCTTATCAATGAACGGGAGTGGGAAGTGGTCCTTTTTAGTGGCCAAATTTAACTTGCGATAATCCATACAGATTCTCCACCCCGTAGTCGTTCTTGAGGGAATTAATTCATTCTTTTCATTAGTGACGACTGTCATCCCCCCTTTCTTCGAAACACACTGCATTGGGCTCACCCAGTTGCTATCAGATATCGGGTAGATGACACCTGCGTCTAGCCACTTCACTATTTCCTTCTTTACAACCTTCCTCATGGCAGGGTTCAAGTGGCGTTGCCTTTCTATCGATCTGATTTTTCCTTCTTCCAGACGAATCTTGTGCATGCAATATGAGGGACTGAATCCTTGAATGTCTGCCAAGGTCCATTCTAAAGCCTTTGCGTTGTTTCTCAGGATTTGGATGAGTTCATCTTCCTTCTCCTTATTCAACGAAGCAGAAATGATAATTGGTAACGTGCTGTTATCTCCTAAGTAAGCGTACTTAAGGTGCACAGGCAACGGCTTCAACTCTTGCACGGGTGGTTCTTCCAGGGATGGCTTAGTGTGTTGTGAAGTTCATTCAGATAACTTGAGTGGTTCAAAATTTGATTCAACGTGAATTGTGGTGCAATCCTTCTCCCATATTGCGCCGATTCCAAATTTTTCTTCCTCCAATTCTTCCAGGGGTTCGTGCCAAGGTTCTTCCCATAGTTCCACAATATATTGGCAATTCTCCATATCACTTGGGTACTTCAACGCATTGAAAATGTTGAACTTCACTTCCTGATCGTCAACTCTGATGGTGAGTTCTCCTTTGGCACATCAATCAGCGCTCGCCCTGTTGCGAGAAATGGGCAACCCAAGATAATAGGTATTTCTCTATCAGCTTCGTAATCCAATATGATAAAGTCCGTCAGGAAGATAAACTTGTCCACTTACAGGAGTACATCCTCTATTTTGCCCTCAGGATGCGTTATCGATCTATCGGCCAACTGTAATGTGATCGTGGTTGGTCTTGTATTACCGATATCCAGATTCTTAAAGATCGATAAGTGCATTAGATTTATGCTCGCCACTAAATCGCATAGCGCGTTCCCGACCTTCTTCCCTCCTGTTGAGCAGGGCAATGTAAAACTCCCAAGGTCCTTCATTTAGGTGGGGATATTGTTTTGAAACAGTGCACTACATTCATATGTTAGCGCAACTGTTTCATTTTCCCCAATCTTTCTTTTATTAGCAAGAATATCCTTGAGAAATTTTACATAGCTCGGCATCTGTTCCAGAGCTTCGATTAAGGGGATATTGACGTGTAATTGTCGGAGAACATCCAGGAACCTCTAGAATTGCTTGCTATCATCTTTCTTCTTCAGCTTGGATGGGAAAGATGGAGGATCCCGCCCTACTTCTTGTTGAGTTGGCTGTTTAGTGAGTTCTATTCTTGTTGTGTTTCATTAGTTGGAGGGTTCGTTGATTCAGAATTCAAGTCTTGAGGAGCTTCATCTTTTGTAGGTGTACTTATTTCTGAATTGGTAATTTTCCACTACTGGTTGATTGGTCATCATCGACAGTTAGATCTACTGGTCTTATTGTTTGACCTAGTACTGGTAGCAAAGGGGTTGTTGTTTTACCACTCCTCAATGTCACTACATGGTATTGCTCTTTACCTCGTGGCCCTAATGCTCCTGAACTACTAGGCAGCGTACCAGGCGCTTTATTTTTCAACTCAATTGCAAGCCGCTTAATCTGTTCTTCCAACCCTCTAAGGGAGTCAGCTTGCAATTGTTTAATTGCCTCGCTCTTTTCGATATAATGCTTCAATGAAATCTCCAGAGATGAGGTACTGCAAGAGGTATCATATAAGAACGGTTGGTCATAGGGTGGTATACTTTGAGGGTTACCTGGACTATAGTCTGAATTAATGAAGACCGGAGGTTGCCTCGATCCCCTTGATAACTGTTTTGATGAAAACTATGGCTCCCCTGGTTGTGATTCACGTCCCAACTTAAAGTTAGGTGATCCCACCATCCAGGGTTGTAGATGTTGCCAAATGACTCATTATAGATAGAATATACGGCCTGTTGATTCCACGGGCAGACTTCTACTGGATGTCCCTCCCCACATTGAACACAATTCATTGTGGCCACGTGTGTCAACGCATTAACTTGCGCTGAACCTTGAGAGAGATTTCTCTACTGATTAGCCATCATCTGAAGAAGCGAGGTCATCATGGTCATTTGATCTACCAGTGTACTCATTGTTTTAGTTGACACATTGGCACTCTCTACTCTTTCTTGCTCCAGACCACTTTCCTCAAACCCGATATCAATCCACTCATCAAAATGTCGTGAAATGTGATCTAATATATTCTTGGCTTCCATATATGATCTGTCCATTAAACCTCCTGCTGTGGAGGCATCGACAACTACTTGTGTTGCTTGATCTAGGCCACTGTAAAACGTCTCCATCAAAATGCTATCGAGAATCCCGATATGCGGACAACTCTTAACTAATTGTTTGAAACACACCCAGCCGGTGCTCAAAGTTTCATAACCATTTTTCTCAAAATTCAACACATCCCTCCGTCTCCTTGCGTTGACGGCTGGAGGAAAGAATCTGTTCATGAACCTATCAACCAACTTTCCCACGCGTTAATCTCATCTTGCTCTAATGACTGAGCCCACCTCTTTGCTTCGTCCCGCCGTGTATACGGGAAAAGATATAGCCTAAGTCCTTCTTGAGTCACACCAGGCATGGAGAATGCACTACACATGTCTACAAAATTCGTCAAATGCGCATGTGGGTCTTCTCCTTGTAATCCTCCTAATTGACCCACATTCTGAATCATTTGTAGCATAATCGATCTTATTTCAAAGCTTACATTCTCCTCAAAAGTTGGTCTTGAGATTCCTGGTGAGAAGTTATAGAAATCCCGTGCTGCATAGTCTCTCATTGGGACGTTGCGGTCAGCAGCAAGAAATATGGAATCTTGCACTAGCCAATTTTTCCTTTGATTCATGCGGGTGCCTCATTATGATTATTAGCCATGCTTCTTCACCGCTTAATTCAGCCCTGATGTGCTCTTACGTGAATAATACACTTGATCTCTGGGTCCGCTTAGAATTTCTGGATCACTCTAGCACTCATAAGCCATCAGACTGCTCTCCGCGTTGAACAGCCAATACAAAGAGATCTGTCTTGCAAAATACCACAAACATACTCAACACTAACTGTTACCAAATCCTCGGCAACGGTGCCATAAACTTGATGACATAATTTTTATTGTTCCTCTTTTAAGCACACGCACTACGATATATAATGCATGACACAAGTCCATAAACTTGTAACGCATAATTTGATGATGCAATGATATGCGATACTACTTCTAGATGTATGCATTATTAACGAAATGCTTGTAGTATGCTATGCATTGTCACAAGTTTTCTTACGTTGAAACCAAGTATAATTCTACCGCAAGTTTCTCGGAGTGAACCGAGGTCGAACACAGGGATTGTTTTAGGTTAATTGTGTTACATTCGTGATATATGCAACTGGGGTTTTTTTTCAATTTAATAAAAGTGAGGTTTGTACATGCGATAAAGTAAAACATGCGTTAAAGTAAAATTGCGATAAAATAAAGTTGTGCAGTAAAATAAAGTGCAATAAAAGTAAACCTAAGCTATGATGATACAAGATATAGGTTACATGATACATGATATCGAGTTTGGGACTGAATGTGAAGATTATACAAAGAATCATGTTATGCGGTGGCAAGGCTTTATGTACGACGCAGAAAGAGAAAAGACAATTAGTACAAACATCGCAAGTTCATTAATTGCGTTAAAGATATAACTATGGTTCTGCTTTCCCTTGGCATACACCTCTCGGTGATCAGCCATGTTGCCACATCTCTGTGGTGAAACAAGGTTGAACATAATGAACGCAAGGTTGCTTCCATCTCTAGAAGTACTTCTTGCTTTCGTTAATGCATTCTTCTAACCTTCTCTCGACAGATCAGAATGGCATCTTCACTTCTGCTCTCACAAGTGAATATGCCGTCTAGCATGCTTTAGCTAAACATATTTATTTCTTTAGCACAAATTAATTTACTTGTTTAATTCATTCTAATTACCAAGGGATTAAGAAAACATCGTGGAGAAAGCGATTAATGGAGGAACGAAAATAGACAGAAATATGGAGATGAAAATGATCATGACATTTAATTATAGAATCAAGCGTCTGATACATGGTGTGAATGATTTAGACTAAGAAGATGAAATACAATTAAGGAATAAGGGTTAGAATCAGATACAGAAGAGTGCCAATGTCTTGACACAGATCTGGATGGAGAGATTGCTTGTCGGGGTATGGAGTGAATGGAAGGATGAGCGTCCCTCTCAGGCTTGCTCAACCGGTAGAGTTGATCTAGGTACAGAGCTTCACGACGGGGATTTGGAATGATTTGCCCTGAGACTCACCTCTCGGCCTTTCCTCTTTTCTCCCTGGATCTTCTCCGATCAGCACTCAGATCGACCTCTCTCTCAATATACAAATATCAAAATAGCCTCGTATCAAGTATATCTCTCAATGAATTCTCTGAGGGTATTTATAGGTGAATGCTCTGACTCTCTGCCTTGTGGTCCCTGCTTTATTGTTATGGAAATTGCGAAAATGGTGGAATAAATATTCCTTCTGTTATGCAATCAATCCATCGAAAATGCACAACAGTTAGTTGTACACGTGTCAAAATCCTTCGCGATTATGTCGCTCATTTGCATCTTCGATCGTTTGTCTGCATGCGGTGTTGTTTTTTATTTCCGAATGCGGTTGAAGTTGCGTTGATCGCAAAGCTCTTGATCAATTGTCGCATGCGCCATCATTGCGTTAATCATCTATTCATTCCTGGATGATGGACGCAATGCGACGTAGATGCGTTAATCTTTTTCTCTTGAGCCATGAATGCATACGGTGACTTGATATCACACCCCGTCTCAAACTACCCTCTGAGCCTGAGAAAGGGCATGACTGCAGCAGTTATCAACCCTTTTGTTGACACTTACTGCCTAATAACTCTTGCAGAAATAACTCTGATACCAATGAACAAATTCAACAACCAACTAATTAAGTAGGCCCATTTTATTACAACAATGTAACATTTATACAACTCCAAGACTTAATTACAAGTTTACAATAACAACTGTAAAACCCTCCGGAAGTGTAACTGTGGCACGTGGCAGACCTTGACCTTAGCAGCACCCTGGAACTCCTCACCTTTCCGCTACCTGGGGAGGTAAAACATAAAACATGGAAAGCATGAGCTAAAAGGCCCAGTGAGTGGTGCCTTTAGATAAACAAATAACTTTGTCAACAAAAATATACTTTTGGGAAAACAATGCATAGTCAACAAAAACATTACCACAAGTTCAATATTATTTTCTAGCCAAACCGTTGGACAATCCCCAGCTCTACCGCTTGTTAAAACAATCAATCCCCAGCTTGACCACTGGTTATCACATAATAAAAACATCCCCAGCTTTACCATTGGATATCCCTAGCATGATCCTACATTTTCCCCAGTACTTTCACACGTACACTAAAGCAATGTTTCAACAATTCCTGTGGAAACTTTCCCTGTACCCTATTATCCCACCAATGTGCACATCGACTATTTTTCCACTAGCTATGCTTAGGTAACTTGACTATATTGCCCGCCGGTCATCACAAACTATCATTTCCCGCCAATCGAAGCCGACTATATTTTCCCGCCAAGTACCTTTTCAAGCATGCTAACTATATACCCCCGGGTACAATTTCAGTTTCCAAAACAAATATACAAGCAATATCTTAACAAGCATAGTAATCAGATAATCATATATCCCTGATCATGCCAATTTAACATTATCCCCTATATATATTTACATATATATAGAAAATTAGATCAATGATACAACACACAATAACCACTCATCTTGGTTGGTTAGGAACTTTCCTTTCCGAAGTTCCTTAGGTTTCCTTGGTTCCCTTTTGAACCCTGATTTCCAGATTCAAATATCAGCTTAGATTACTCATAGTTCCAGACCTTATTTTAAGATACTTACTTCTGAAAACATGTTCTAAAATGTCTCAGGAAGCTTACCATAAAATCTTAGCTCATAACTCTTCGTGATTTGGCCGGAACAACAAAACATCAAGACTGGCCCAAGCTTACCCAACAGCTTGACCCCTCTGTCGTTTCCTCAGTTTCCAGCCCGATCCTCTGGAGCTTCTTCTTCGGCAGCCCTACTCTGAAAACTAGACTCTCATATCTTTCAGGTGGTTTGAAATCACTCCAAACGCACGAGTATTCTAGGAGAACTTCTCGTTCCAATTTGTTGCTACTTCCTGTCTTTTCTGCCCGACAGCATCTCCCCTCTTGGAACCTCTTGACCAATGCATGGTCTTGCTACCAACGCATGTGTTCTTCCATCGACGCATAGTCTTCTCCCAATTAGTCATCACACACTCTTCTTTATGTCCTTTGAAGAGAATTTGAGTTCTCATTTGAAGCCCTTGGCCCTATTTAAAGGCATCCAAGATTGCTCCACGGTCGACACCTCCTACTTGGCTGCATGTCCAAGTGTCTTTTCTTCACACCATCAACACATTCTTACATCAGCGTAAGCCAAAGTGTCTTCTTCTCCTTTCACCAACGCATAGCTCTCAACTTTTACATGTCTTCTTATGCATCCACCTAATTTGCTTAAGGCTTAAGAATTCCTCCTAACATGCCACATGTCTGGATGACGTCCTTGATATGAGCTCATCCTTCATATGCATCCACAAACCCTCGGATGTTCAATGCATAGTATGCCATCAGTGCATAGTTGGCCATCAATGACTTGTTTGGGCAGAGCTTTGAAAGATAAAAGGTAAAGTACTGCTAAACTAAGAATTAACTAAGTGTTGGTCAGAATTTACAAAGTATGGGAAATGTTTCTAAGTATAAACATATATTACATCATGACAGCGCAATGAATAACGCAAAAGTAAAAGATCAGAATATGGCAAATATTGACAAAGGATGATAAAGAAAAAGGCACAGGTAAAAAGGAGTGAATATGTACTCATTTGTATTGAATATTAAAAAAGCATACAAATAATTAAAAATTAACGCAATAAAAAATTTGTTGCCTATACAAAGAATCAAAGAATTTCGTTGTTATCTTTTTAAATTTGATTCAAATAGGTGCACGGTAAAAATTAACACCGCGCTTCTATTAACGCAAATACATTTTTGCTAAGGACGGGCAACAACGCATGCACCCCTGCAACACACCCCTTAACTAACACATTTCTGGAGAATACCTTGACATAGGGAATTTAGCTAAGGACGGGCAAAGGACACATACGCGTGCAACACACCCCTCAACGCAATGTATTTGGGTGTAATGGACGTAAGGTGTCTTTTGTTAACTCACAATGCACCCATCATCACATTACATACTAATTTTTCTTCTTTTTACGTCATCAAAATGCAAGTTGAAAAAACTTCGTGGTGTCTCATGTTTCATCCAATCATTCACATAAATGAAAGAATAGCGCTACTAATGTATACAAATTAAAGGAATCTAAACATGACATGAAAAATTAAATTGAAGAGAATTACAGAACGCATTAATGATACTCCTAAAAAGCAGTAAATAACGAGATTTAGAAAGCAGTAAAAGAAAACTATAAAGAAAGCACGTAAACATAGATAGGGATGCTGATTGAAAGAAGTTCTCAGAATTACTGCAATTGCTTCCCCCGCAAGCGGTTTAATCCTGCTTGCCTAAGTCAATGGTGTCCATGCGTCGCTCGAAGTCGCCTCCGTAGTACAAACCGTTGACCATTGACTTTAAATGTGTTGTTCCCATCTAAAGTTGTTAGTTCCATTGCGCCATGAGGAAAGATAGTTTTGATTTTGAACGGTCCAGGCCAGTGAGATTTTAACAACCGCAAACAAGCGTTAAATAATAATACCTGTTGTCCTTCGGAGAATGTCTGGTCATTTATGCGGTCATCATGCCACTTCTTGGTTTTCTCCTTATAGATCTTGGCATTTTCATAGGCGTCCCTTCGCCATTCGACCAACTGATTCAATTGTAGCTTCCAGACTTTCCCTACACTTGCTAAATCAAACTTCAACTTCTTGCATGCACATCGCCTTATGTTCCAACTCGAGCGAAAGATGACAAGCTTTTCCAAAGACCAAGGCATACGGGGACATGCCAATTGGTGTTTTATCAGCAGTCCCGTATGCCCACAGTGCTTCCTCAAGCTTGGGTGACCAATCCCTCCTGGAAGTATTAACTACCTTCTCCAAGATAGTTTTGATCTCTTGGTTAGAAATCTCTGCCTGCCCATTAGTCTGTGGGTGATAAGTAGTTGCAACTCGATGGTTAACGTTAAATTTAGTCAACAGGTTGGCAATTATGCGGTTGATAAAGTGAGAGCCCTCATCGCTTATTAAGGCCCGTGGCATCCTATATCGAGCAAAAATATTCTTCTTAAGAAACTTTGCTACTGTGGCCGCATCATTCTTGGCACATGCGATAGCCTCAACCCATTTTGATACATAATCAACCGCAACCAAGATATAGTGATGACCTTCTGATGGTGGAAATGGGCCCATGAAGTCCCCAAACATCAAATAATTCCACTTCTAAGATCGATGTTAATGGCATTTCATTTCACTTTGACATATTCCCCGTTCTCTGACATCTATCGCATTGCACAACGTGGGCTTGGGCATCCTTAAACAGTGTTGGCCAGAAATAGCCACACTTTAGAACCTTTATGGCAGTCCGTTGACCCCCAAAGTGTCCTCCTTAAGGGGATTCATGACACATCTCCAGAATGTGCTTGACTTCGTGCTCAAGAACGCATCGACGTAATATATGATCAGGACCGAGTCGGTATAGGAATGGGTCGTCCCAGAAATAAAATTTGACATCATGTCTTAGCTTCTTCTTCTGCTCATAAGTATAGTCATCTGGTATTTTCCCACAAACAATGAAATTCATGATGTCCGCATACCAGGGAACATTAATGCCTACTGACATCAACAGCTCATCGGGGAATCTTTCTTCAATATCTTTTCCTTTACCTTGAACCTCACAATTCTCCAATCTTGACCCATATTCTGAATCATCTGCAGCATAATTGGTTTTAATTCAACGCTTACATTCTCCTCAACCGTTTGTCTTGCGATTCCTGGTGAGAAGTTATAGAAATCTGGTGCCGCAGAGTCTCTCATTGGGACATCATGGTCAACAACAAGAAATATGGAGCCTTGCACTGGCCCATTTTCCCTTTGATTACCTGCGGAAGCCTTATTATTATTAGCCATGCTTCTTCGCCACTTAATTCGGCCCTGATGAACTCTTGCGTGAATAATACACTTGATCTCTGGGTCCACTTAGAATTTCTGGATCACACACTCTTCTTTATGTCCTTTGAAGAGAATTTGAGTTCTCATCTGAAGCCCTTGGCCCTATTTATAGGCGTCCAAGATTGCTCCACGGCCGACACCTCTTACTTGGCTGCATGTCCAAGTGTCTTTTCTTCACACCAACAACTCATTCTTACATCAGCGTAAGCCAAAGTGTCTTCTTCTCCTTTCACCAACGCATAGCCCTCAACTTTTATATGTCTTCTTATGCATCCACCTAATTTTCTTAAGGCTTAAGAATTCCTCCTAAAAAGCCACATGTCCGGATGACGTCCTTGATATGAGCTCATCCTTCATATGCATCCACAAACCCTTGGATGTTCAACGCATAGTATGCCATCAGTGCATAGTTGACCATCAACGCATAGTATGCAATCAATGCATAGCAACCCTTGCCTCTCCTTGGTTTTCAACACAGCACCATCACAACCCAACTTACTCAGTCATCGCAAGCCTTAACCATCGCAAGAGCCAACAACCATGCATCCAACCTAGCTTATCGCATAGCCCATGTCCAATGCATCCATCGTGCAAGCCATCGTCAACCTCCAATGCATTGCAAGGTCGCACGGCACCAACGTATGGCCTCGCTCGACCGCATCGACGCATAGGCGCTTGGCCTCATCGACTTACCATGGCTCGCTTGGCCGCATCGACGCATAGGCGCTTGGCATGGCCGCTGGCGTCGACACATGGACGTTTGGCATCGATGCATGGGACGGCCGCATGGCACCCTGTTGGATCGATATGGCAACCCTAGAGGGGGGATGAATAGGGTTTAATTAAACTTTTTTTTCTAAATGAACCCAATTAAACTAATTAATACACTTTGTATAAATAATAAGAAAATTTCAATTTATGCAACAAATAAGATGACAAAAATGTGATAATTTAATTCTATCAAATTTTAGCAAATAAATAAGAACAAACTAAAACATACAATAAATTGCTTAAATTAATTGCAAAAATAAAAAGGAAAGAGTTAAAGAAGAAGACATCGTAATTTTTATCGTGGTTCAGTCAAACTCGACCTACTCTACTCACCAAGCGCCTCTTGGGAATTTGAATAAAATCTTTCCCACTCTTTCCACAGATTAGAGCCCAACCGTTACACCACCACTCCTTTTATGGGTTCAAGAGCAAACCCGATCCTTTCCACGGTTTAGGATCAAACCGTTACAAATGTTGGAATTTTTTAAGAACACAATACAACTCTCACTAGAGTGGATTTACAAGTTTAAGCACTCAACAAATTTATCCTCACAATACAATAACACTCTCTCAAGAATAAGATGAAAAGAAAAAAAATTGGGAACACAGAGAGAGTAACAATGGAACTTTTGAGTTTTGAAGGATTATGAAATGTAAAATTTGTTGGTTTAAAATTTGGAGAGGAAGATGATTTATATAGAGATGGAAAAATTTTTAGAAACCATAATTAATTTGGACCATTGGATTTTGGAAAAGAAAAATCAATGGTGGAGATTTTAAACTAAACTAGTCGTTAGATACAAACAAAATATAATATTAAATTCCTTTTCTTTTAAAATTCATTTTCTTTTTAAAATTAATCCAAAAAATAAAAAAAATATACCATGTGTCAAAAACTAGCCGTTAGACACAAACATAAAATAATATTAAATTCATTTTCCTTTTAATTCATTTTCTTTTTAAATTCATTCTCTTTAAAGTCAATCCAAAAATAAAAAACAAACTATGTGTAAAAAACTAGCCGTTAGACACAAACATAAAATAATATTAAATTTATTTTCCTTTTAAATTTCTTTTTAATTTCAATTTTTTTATTTTAAATCAATCCAAAAATCAAAAGTCCATTATATGTTAATCTCTTATTGATCCACCATTCAACCAAAATGTTGCCACATGTCTACATGCAAATGGTCTGGTTATGCCACGTCATCCACCATGGTATTTTCTCTATAGACTTGTTTCAGTCATATCGTCTTCGTTTTAGCTTCGATTTGAGTGATTCAAGAGGTGTTGGAATCGTTGTTCCGAGCTCTACGCTATGGACATATTAAAACACTAAGATTTTCAGTATTAAAATTTGAGTTTGTTATCATCAAAATATTGATTGATTAATTAATTTAAATTAATTAATTTGAGATTAAAGGCCAAAAAGCCAACACATCTCCAACACATGCCTGGCCCCGCATCTTCGCACACCCTAGCGTCTGCATGCCCTTTGAACTGCCGACCCTCGTGCCATCCCGACCTTCCAACGCATCAGTTTCAACTTTCTTCCTTTAGCCCTATTGACGCATACCACCCTTTCAATGCATCCATCACATCCAACACATCCATCATCCAATGCATCCATCATATAGGTTTATACTTAGCCAATTTTCCAAGTGTTTCCCCAAAAGTCAAGCTCCCAAATTCACACTTTTTCTTCTCCCTTTGCCCAAGTAATCTCTCTAAGATCTTATGGCCAACTCAAAACTACTCAAGGAAAATCTATTCAACACTTAGAAATTTCCTTAGCCACCTGCTTAATTAGGAATAATGGAAATCCGGGTTTCACACTTGATTTCTTAGAAAACAGACTTGAAATATTCTCTTCTACCATCGCAATGGTGTCAGTGGGTGTATTGACGAAAATTTATAATTCTTGCATTTCTTAGCCCATTTCCATACAATTGACGCAACTTTCCTCTCTTTTAACCACAATTTCTAAATAAAGCAGTATAAATAACTTGTATTTCTACAAGTTATCAGTAGTCCATACATATGCGCCATCCAGTGATTGTTCTTTGCAGTTAATTCATTGTTCTCATTTGGGACTACTGATAACTTGTAGAAATACAAGTCATTTATACTGTTTTATTTAGATATTGTGGCTAAAAGGACGAAAAGTTGCGCCGATAGTATGGAAATTGGCTGAGAAATGCAAAAATTATAAATTTTCATCAATACACCCACTAACACCATTGTGATGGTAGAATAGAATGTTTCAAGTCAGTTTTGTAGGAAATCAAGTCACCGCATGCGTTCATGGCTCAAAAATAAAATGAACAATGCATCTACGTCGCATTGTGCCTGTCAATCAAGAATGAGAGACGATCAACACAATGATGGCGCATGCGACAACCGATCAAGAGCTTTGTGATCAACGCAATTTCAACCGCATGCGGTAATCAAAAACAACATCGCATGCGGGCAAATGATCGAAGATGTAAAGAGCAACGCAATTGCAAAGGATTCAGACGCGTGTACAGCTGTCAGTTGTGCATTTCTGACGGGATTGATTGCGTAACAGAAGGAATATTCACTCCACCATTTTAGGAACTTCCTTAACAATAAAGTGGGGACCATAATGCAAAGAGTCAGAACTTCGCCTATAAATAGCTTCTGCAATTCTATTGAAAGATATACAGGATACGAGAATACAGAAATACTTGAGACTTGATACTTGAGTACTGAAATAAATAGAAACGTGTATATTGATCTGAGAGAGAGACTGGTCTAAAGCGATTTCCAGAGAATATCCGGGAAGAATCAAGAGACAAGGCAGAAAGGTGAGTCTCCGGGCAAGGAATCCTTTCAATCCCCACTGTTGAAGCTCTGTATGAAGGTCACTTCTACCAGAAGAGCAAGCCTGAGAGGGAAGCTCTCCTCTTCATCCATTCCACACGCCGGCAAGCAAAACTTCCGTCCAGATCTGTGTCAAGACGTTGATACTCTTTTATATTTGTTTCTATCTCTTTTTCATCACTTGTCTTCTTTACTCTATCATTCACACCATGTATCAAACGCTTAATCTTAGTATTAATTGTTATGATCATTTCCATTATCATCTCTCTGTCTATTTCCGTTCATCCATGATTCACTTTCTCCAGGATGTTTTCTTAATTCCCTGGGTATTTAGTAAGAATTAAGCAAGTAAATTAATCTGTGTTAAGGAAATAATTGTGTTTAGCTAAAGCATGCTAGATGGCATCTTCACCTGTGAGAGCAGAAGTGAAGATGTTATTCTACCTATCGAGAGAGGGTTGGAAGAATGCGTTAACTAAAGCGAGAAGTACTTCTAGAGATAGAAGCAACCTTGCGTTCATCACGTTCATCCCTGTTTCACCATAGAGATATGGGAACGCAGCCGATCACCGAGAGGTGTACGCCAAGGGAAAGCGGAACCTTAGTTATATCTTTAACGCAATTAACAAACTTGCGATGTTTTTACTATTTATTCTTCTTATTTCTGATTCATCCATAAAGACTTGCCATCGCATACCATGATCCTTTGTATAAACTTCACAAACAATCTTGAACTCAGTATCATGTATCATGTATCTTCTATCTTGTATCATGTTGGTTTAGGATTTACCTTTTTAACGCACTTTTATTTTATCAACGCAATTTATGTCTATCACAATTTAAATTCATGGACAAACCAAATCTTTTATTAATTGTAAAATCGGTCGCATGTATCACAAAAGTAACACATTAAAGAAAACAATCCCTGTGTTCGACCTCAGATTATTCTGAGAAACTTACGTTGGAATTATACTTGGTTTCAGTGCAAGGAAACTTGTGACACGTATTACTCTATAGCATACTACAAGCATATAGTTAACAACGCATATTTAGAAGTAGTATCGCATAAAGTGTGCATGAGCAATAACACAACATAACATTCCATCTTTGTCACCAAGTTTATGCTTTTAACGCATATACTTGTTCATTCATTCATATTCATATTTGTTCATATGCTATAAGATATAAAAATAGTGTTACAAGTTTATGGCAACATGAGCTTGTAGCACATTATCATGCATGCACATAACACATTTCCATTCCAAGCGAATCAACTACCGTCATTTTGCCCTTCTTCAGCACACATTGCACGAGGTTGACCCACGTGCTATCAGCTATTGGATAGATAATGCCTACATCTAGCCATTTAATGATCTCCTTCTTGACGACCTTCTTCATCGCAAGGTTGAGTCTGCATTGATGTTCAATAGTTGCTTTGTGGTCGTCCTCAAGACGAATGTGGTGTATGCAGTACGCCGAGCTAATTCCTCTAATGTCAGCGAGCGTCTAGCCAATTGCTCGCACATGTTTCTTGAGAATGCTCATCAACGCATTCTCTTGATCTTCGTTGAGTGCAAAGGAAATTATCACTGGCAGCTTCTCATTATGCCCCAGAAACGCAAACTTCAAATGTGTTGGTAGGGTCTTCAGTTCAAGTGTTGGTGGTTCCACGAGGGAAGGTTGCGTTATTTTTCTTTCTTCTTTTGGCTCTTCTTCTTACATTGCGATCATTTCTTCTTCTTTGTTTTTTTTTCTATGGTCGCATTGCAGGTAGCTACGTATGCGTTGGCATCATTTTCTTCACACTCTTCATCAGAATTTTCTTCTTCAATCAAATTCAGGTCATCGTCAGAATCTTGTAGGTCTTCCTCGTCCGGGAATTTCATGGCACGAATTATATTAAATTTGAGCTTCTGTCCATTTATGCTCAAAGTGATTTCTCCCTTGTGCACATCAATTTGAGCACGACCCGTTGATAGGAAAGGTCGCCCCAAAATGATGGGCACATCTTTGTTGGCCTCATAGTCTAGGATGATAAAGTCAGCTGGCAAAATAAATTTATCAATCGTGATTAGCATATCCTTCACCTTACCTTCTGGATGAACCAGACATCTGTCAGCCAATTGGAGACTCACTGATGTGGGCACGAGTTGCCCCACATTTAATTGTCTAAAAATTGACAGCGACATCAAATTTATGTTGGCCTCCAAGTCACACAGGGCTTGCCCAATATAGAGTCCTCCTATAGAGCAAGGAATAGTGAAGCTCCCAGGATCACTCATCTTCGGTGGAATAATATATTTGGAACTTTGCGTTAATGTCACCGTGGCAAATTTTCCAATGCCTCTTTTCTTAATTACCATATACTTCAGAAACTTGGCATAGGCAGGCATTTCCTCAATCGATTCACTGAAAGGAATGTTAACATATAATTGCTTTAACATAGATAAGAAGCGTTGGTATTGTACCTCTTCGTTTTTCTTCTTTCTTAGCCTCTGAGGGAAATGTGGTAACTGAACTTTCATGGTTCCTGTTTCATTTGACTTTGAGGTCAATGCAACCTTAGGTTCCACTTCTTCATTTTCTCTTTCTTCTTGCATTATCGCAATCTCGGGCTCAGTTGTGATGGAAGTTGTTCTACTCTGATCCTTCTTTTCTCCCTCCACAGTATTTCCACTGTGCAATGTCACAACCTGACATTGCTCCTTACTTGATCCCCCTGGGTTGCATGGAAGCTCGGTTGAACTTGGCAACGCCTCTTGTGGTCGACTATTCAGCTCATTCGCAATCTGGCCCATTTACAATTCGAGGTTACGGATGGATGTAGCCTAACTTTGAAGCATAGGCTCTCTAGAGAAGAAGATTGCATTAGTTGTTGTAAGCTACTTGCTTGGTTGCTCTGCTGACCATTGTTGCATTGGAAGAATCCTGGTGGCCCTTCTTTTTGCGCCACAGATTGAAAATTTTGTTGTTGATTCTTCCAAGAAAAATTGGGGTGGTTTCTCCACCCGAGGTTGTAAGTGTTTGAAAAGGGATTATTCTCTACAAAATATACAGACTATGGATTTTGTGGGCAATCTTCCATCGCATTCCCATCACTGCAAGTCGGACACCTTAGGGTGTTTTGACTTATTGCGTTAATTTGCTCACCTTACGGTGTTGGGTTGCTGATCGCCATTCCTTGAATCAAATTCATCATTGCGGTCATTTGGTTTTGTAATGAAACAATGGCACCGTTATTTGCGTCGGAATCTTTGAGTCTCAATCTCTGGTCACTCTCCCTTCAGTCTTCATGGTTCTTGGAGATGCGGTCCAAAATATTCTTCGCCTCCTCGTAAGTTTTGTCAAGCAGACCACTAACGGCTGCCACATTGGCAGCGGTCTGCGAAGCAGGATTTAAACCATGATAGAAAATTTCCATTTGAAGGCAGTCTGGTAGCCCATTATGTGGACAATCTCAAACCAACCTTCTAAACCTCGCCCAAGCATCGTTGAGCGATTCGTCCATATCTTGTTCAAAATTAGTAATAAGATTTCTTCGTCTTGCGTTCTTGGTAGGTGGAAAATACTGTTTAATGAATTTCTCCACTACCTGCTCCCAAGAAGTAATCTCTCTTGGTTCGAGTGAATAAGCCCATTTCCTAGCCTGATCACCAAGAGAAAATGGGAACAATGTTAGTCGAACTTCTTCAGCAGAGATGTTCGGGAACACAAAAGTATTGCATATTTCAATAAAACTTCGGAGGTGGGCATGTGGATCCTCGCCACGCCTTCCTCCGAATTGACCTGCAGTCTGGATCATCTGCAGCATCACCGGTTTCATCTCAAATCTACTTCTGTCGAGGGCAGGCCTCATGATTCCCGGAGAGAAATCATAGAGGTTTGGCGATGCATAGTCCCTAATGGGCCTATTGCGATCGTTTGCCAACAGAATCGGATTCACCATGACAATTATTATCATTTGGTGCTCTACCTCTGGGCTGCTCCGCCATCTCTTCTTTATCGAATTGTGGTTGCTGTTGGCGGTCTCGTAGTCTCCTTCAAAATGTTCTCTCAATCTCCGGGTCATAGTTCGCCAGAGATTGAGAGTTCGGCAAAGAAATCACAAAAATTACTGTTAACAACTATTTTGTCGAAGTCCCCGGCAACGGCGCCAAAAACTTGATGCGTTATTTATTAAGTGGAAATATGCATTGATGGAATTGCGTTGCGCGCTCAAGTTTCCCCAACGGAATTCAAGTGTAAATTCCTCTAAGTTTCCTGGTAAGTCCAGGGTCGAACATAGGGACTTGTAAAATATATGCGTTGGTGATTTTTATGAAGACTTGCGGTAACCAATTAAATAAATAAATCGTTGGGTTTGTTGTTTGCATTGATGAAAATAAATAACGAATGCGACAGAGTTTGAAAAAGAGTTGGTAAATGGGAAATACGATGAATATGCGGTGAACGGGTTGAGAAAAGTTTCAGCTAACACTCCCTAGAATGCGTTCATGCTTTGCGATCATGCAATATGTATACAATAGTAAACCACCTCTCGGCGTGAATGCTACGACTTCTAAGGCTAGAACGCATGCGATAAATATGCGATAAGTCTCAATCTCTATTTATTCGATGACAACATGACATTCACACAAATATGCGACCACATAATATCATTCCCATTCCTAGGATGCATGCGATGCAAGTTGACAAACAGAGCTTATCTCTAAGTCCTTATCTCTTGTTTATGCAAGCCTAATTTTGCTCTTTCGAGTCCAGATTCTAACCTAGCTCTCTCGAGACATTAGGTTCTTTCTTTAGATTCAGTAACTCTAAAGGGTATTTTTCACAACATAAAACAAGTCCCACCACTCTTCTCTTGCTCTGCTGTAAAATAGAAAAGAAAACTATGAATAGAAACAACTGGTAAACTTGTTAACTGATCAACCCCTTTTCTGAAGAATGCACTTAGTATTTATAGGGCATCAATGGTGAAAGGCAGCTTCTCTCTCCTGGTTATACAGATGGGACAACTTTAATTCCTAAGTGACGCGTCGAATGATTGTCACCGATAAAGCTGAGTGTACTTTGTGACCGTTATCACTTGTCAACTTAATTTGGATCCAACTGTCATCAACTTTCTGTCCCATCGCTCTTAATTATCCTTTCACCCGGATGCGCCCACCATATTGCGCTGACCAAGTTGTGGTGATTCTTCTTGGGCGAATGTTTGCAAACACGATCAACGCAAAGTCTTACAATGAAGTTGCGCTCGGCCAATGTATTCCTATGATCGCAATCTCTGTATTGCGTTAATGCGTATTCTGCACAAAAATGTAAAGATCAACTACTCTAATGCGTTGAATGCATGCGACCGCAATATTATAGAATTTATGCTTAATGGATGCAATTTAACATATTTTATCAACGCAATCCAACATTGTTTAAGAAATTAGTACTATGATAACGTGCATTTCTATCCGTTATCACCTGATCACACAAAGAAAAAGGAAACAGAGTTAGTTGAACTTCCTCGGTTGAGATATTTAGGAACACAAAAGTGTTGCAGATTTCTATGAAGCTCCGGAGGTGGGCGTGCGGGTCTTCGCCACGCCTTCCTCCAAACTGCCCAGCAGCCTGGATCATCTACAACATTACTGACTTCATTTCAAACCTCGATCCATCTAACGCTAGCCTCATGATTCCTGGAGAGAAATCATAGAGGTTAGGTGACGTATAGTCCCTGATGGGTTTATTGCGGTCATTTTCCAGAAGTATGGGGTTAGCCATTATATTATTCGCGTTAGCAACCCTTGCGTCCAATTGCTCTGCCATTCTTGGTGTTCCTTCTTGTTGTTGTTGGCGGTCTCTTAATCTTCTTTTGAATGTCCTCTTAATCTCCGGGTCATAATTCGCCAGAAATTAAGAGTTCTGTAAAGAAATCAAAAAATTACTGTTAACAAACTATCTTGCTGAAGTCCCCAGCTACGGCGCCAAAAACTTGATGCTCGTTATTATGTGGTGGAAATATGGATGATATGCGTTGATGGATTTGCGTTGTGCACTCAAGTTTCCCCAGCGAAATTCAAGTGTAAATTCCTCTGAGTTTCCTGGTAAGTCCAAGGTCGAACATAGGGACTTGTGAAAATAGATTGCATTGGTAATTTTGATGAAAACTTTACAGTAACCAGGTAAATAAATAAAGTGTTTGGTTTTTTTATTGCGTTGATTAAAGATAAATAACAAATGCGGTGGAGTTTGAAAAGAGTTGGTAAACGGGAAATGCGATGAATACGATGAACGGGTAGAGAAGGGTTTTGGCTAACACTCCCTAGAATGCGTTCGTGCTTGCGATCATGCAACATGCTTGCAAGTGGTGATTTGACACAAACAGCCTGAATCAATGAATCTTCCTTGTGTTGAATCCCTTCGACGCATGCCTCATGCATTAGACTTTGCCTGCAACACTTTTCTTAATCATGCATTAGACTTTTGTTGAGATCCTGTAATATCATGCGTTAGTGCCGCATTATTTTAGCAATAAACATTCTTTTGCATGAGTTTGATAGTGTTTTGAGTAATTCCATGCGTCTCCTCTAAAAATGATGAGATTTTATCATTAAATACCCTAATTGTTCCAACTTTTGAGCAACAATAACTTGTATTTCTACAAGTTATCATGCATCAACACACATCCCAATGCTTGTCAGGATGCGTCACAATAAATCTCAAATTCCTTACCTGGAACAAGCAAGTTAAGCACTAGCATTGATACTAGCCTCTGTTTCAGCTCCTGAAAACTATGCTCACACTCCGATGACCACTCAAACCTTATGCCTTTCCTAGTCAGGTTCATTAATGGAAGGGCTATCTTAGAAAAACCCTCCATAAACCTCCTATAATAACCTACCAAACCTAGGAAACTACGTATCTCTAAAACAGTTGTGGGTCGTTCTCACTTAACTATTGCTTCTGTCTTCTGGGAATCTACACTAATACCATCTACTGAAATAACATGCCCGAGAAATACAACCCAATCTAACCAAAAATCACATTTACTGAACTTAGCATATAACTGTCTATCTCGCAGCATCTGCAATACTATCCTCAGATGGGTCATATGATCCTCCCTACTGCCAGAATATACCAATATATCATCAATGAATACTAACACGAACTGGTCCAAGTAGGGATGAAATATCTTTTTCATAAGATCCATGAATACCGCAGGGGCATTTATTAGTCCAAATGGCATTATTAGAAATTCATAATGTCCATATCTTGTTCTAAATGTGGTTTTAGGAATGTCAGCTTCCTTCACCTTCAATTGATGATAACCCGATCTCAGGTCTATCTTTGAAAACACTGTGGCTCCTCTTAGCTGATCAAACAAATCATCAATACGTGGTAACGAATATTTATTCTTAATCGTTACCTATTCAGCTGCCTATAGTCGATACACAATCTAAGTGTACCATCTTTCTTCCTTACAAATAACACCAGAGCTCCCCAAGGTGATACACTAGATCGAATGTATCCCTTGTCAATTAACTCTTGCAGTTGAACCTTTAATTCTTTTAACTCAGTTGGCGCCATTCTGTACGGTGCTTGTGATATAGGAGTTGTTCCTGGAATTAAGTCAATAGTAAACTCCATTTCTCTATCGGGTGGCAATCCCGATAATTCCTCAGGAAATACATCCCGTAACTCATTTACCATGAGGACGTCTTCTGGGTTCAGCTCTTTCCCTTGAGCAATCACTGATGGAAAAATAGGCAAGCATAGTGGAAATGAAGATCAATTTTACTCTAATTGCATAAATTAAACATACAACCCTAAATTAATTAATTAGGGTTTTTTTTTTTTTTTTTTGAAATCTTACCTTTGAAGCTCCTGAAAGTCGTCTATCTCCGCTCGAACACAAATCGGACAACCACTAGAGTTGACCTACTATTCTCTGGACTCAGAATCGGGTTGTGGGACCCGATGGATGAAGAACCCGAGAGAGAGAAAGAGATGGAATTAGAAGATAGATTTTGTGTTGGGTTTGGTTTTTACTTTTCAGCCCAATTTTTTAAAAACTAATTTTTGCAAATTGTCAAAAGTTTTTAATCCAAATTTAAAAGTCCATATTTATAGAAAAGAGCCATGCAAAATTGCATGAAACAACTTCATAAAAATCCAACACCTAGATTCCACTATCTAAGTAGGCTTATTATCTCCCCTATAAGCCAACACCTAGCTCACTATTTTGTTAGTGGAATTATCCAACAAAAGTTTGGATTTTCCCACAAACTTTAGTCAAAGGGCAAAATAGTCATTTGGTCAAAGTCAAACTTTGACCGAAAAGTCAACATTTTGACTTTTTATGATTTGACCTCCCGAGCATGAATCCACATTCATTTTCTCGAAATTCAAATCACATTTGAATAGAAGGTCTATCAAAGTTTGCTTTTCAAAGTCAAAAGTCAACTCTTTGACTTTTTACATCTTTGACCATTTCCATTATTTTCGAGCTTCCGAATATGAACGTATTCATATTCTTGATATTTAAATCATATTTAAATATTAAAGTTGTATCTCTAAACTGAAAATCCAACCACTATATCACATATACTTGTTGGTTTCTCTCTCTTCACCTAATTCGAATAATTCGAATTATTCTATCATACTGTTCTAAGTTTATTCCATATGAGCTAGTAGAGGAACCTAATGGACTTATAGATCATGGGCTCCAACGATCCGAGATTAGCTGGCTAAACTCTTTAGACGAAGCTAATCAACATTTGTTAACTCACGGGTCATTCCACTATAGTCCCGTAGTTGCACTCCCCTCATTATAGATATATTTGTGTCCATATAATATAACCATGATTAGTAAGTTAATCCTTCACAGGTTGTTCATAATCTCGACTGAGTCATAAAAATCGTTTTACCCCGAGACTACATCTTATTCCTTAAGTTCCACTGATCCTCTAATGAACAATTGGTTTAAGGTCCAACCTATAAACCAAACCCCTTCCGGGCCAAGGAGAGGGTGAGGCCCCTTGTTCAAGACCTGGATTCAGTACTAAAGAGAATAACCTATCTACTATCCCTGTAACGGGTAGGAGTGAATTTCGTCTTGCACCCTATGTTCCCAGCTATCCACCTGATCTTACCCCTAAAATGGGAGGCTTATTGGACTAGCGACAATGAGCTGCCCCCACCTATGCAGATCTAACGATAATTCTGAGTGAACAGGAGTTCATAGTTAGCTCAGGATTAAGAACAAGTTACCTAGGTCATCAATTAATGAAATAGTCAGTTTTATACATTAAACGGCATTTAGAATGTAAAAAGTGACTATTTTATGGTTCAGTCTTATGTAAACTCTTTACATAGGATGCCCCTATTTTCATGTCTCCACATGAATGGTTTAGGATCACATCGTTTATACTAACTACAAAATGGGCCACATCCATAATGTCCCCAGAATAAGGCGCTCAACCTTATTCATATACTATAGACCATTTTGGCTATATATTTGAACTTGATCCACATTTATGTCACTACATAAAGTTCATACTTAAACTTAATAGCCTCGAATCCTTAGTTTATTAGATTCATGAATATAAAATTTAAATTTACTAAAGATTTTCAATAACAGCTTTATTGAACAAGAATATGATATTACAAACTACGAGTTTTAGGACATAAAATCCAACAATCACTACATGAGCCAAATAGGCCTTACATCTCTTACTCAGCAGCTTCCTAGCCTTCACTGCTGATATCAGACTTCCCGTAGTTAATCTTTTGCTTCCTACCAGTATTGCATCCTGGCCATTTGATTTTCTGAATACTACTTCTTTCTTGTACCAATCCACTGAAGCACGATATTTACTTAGGAAATCCATCCCTAGGATAGCATCAAACTCTAACAAATCCAAGGGAAGTAAATCAATATAAAAGTTCTGACCATTGATCAACATTTCATAATGTTTATAACATTCCTCTACTATTATCACATCTCCCATCGGGGTAGAGATATAGCTTCTTAGGCATAGGCTCAAAATAACCTATCTATACTAGATGCAAACATGCTAGATACAAATGAATGTGTGGCACCAGGGTCAAATAAAACATAAGCAGACTGTCCACATAATATGACATTACCGGTCACAACATCTAGAGGCTTTGCTGCCTCCTAGTGTGTCACGGCATACACTCGCCCCTACTGCTGGGGGTCGACCTACGACACCCTTCTGATTGGCACCATTTGACCCTTCGTAGCTCGTCGGGGCTCTTAACGAATTATATGCCTCTCCTACCTATGTGCACGTAGATTTTTCTAAGTACCGTCAACACCTTAGGTACTATTACCCAGATACCTTCTCTGTGTCCTTCATTACCGGGTTATTTTCTAGCATCAAATTAAGCTTTATTGCATGCCATTTACATAAAGACTCATTCTATCATAGCCTTCCTCCAAAACGCATGCTTCAACATAGGAACTTAACTTTTATAATGAATTCACAACATATCTTGGCATGCGTTAAAACATATACAAGCTGGAGAAGATACACTATGCTATTTATTAAACATTTGTTGCTTGAGGAAGTATAAATTCATCATCAACATCACTGTAACTTACATGGTCTTTTATGCATAAGTATTGAAAGCATTAAGTTCATTTTAGTCACTCATAGCTCTTTAGGGCTCTTAACGGATTATATGCCTTTCCTAGCTCCTCTTGGCCTGAAAGGACATAATTCCCAGTTAGATTCCTTAGAATTCTCAACAAAATGCTTTAGATAGTTCACTTACTAATTAAACTTTCATCAACAAAATCAGCATTACTAGCAAGATGATCATCATGAGCGAGATCACCCTCATGAGCGAGATCATCCTCATGAGTGAGTACCACTTCTAGTGGTATTTGTCACTTTTCAACGAGATTTGCGACTTCCCAGTGAGATTTGCAACTTCCCAGCGAGATTCAGCGCAAAACCAGCAAGATTTTCATCCTTAGCAAGATCAACCTCTTCCTTATCTCGCTCTTGCTCTTGCTCATTTTCTTATCTCACTCTTACTCTCGCTCATTTTCTTATCTCGCTCTTGCTCTCGCTCACTATGGGGAGTTGCTTGCTTAATCTTCCCAAGCAGCTGTCTGTTTACGCACCATTTTCCTGTTTCAAATTAAAAAATTCATAACTCAAAATCTAGGACTTGTTTCAAGAAACTTTCTTCTACAAACTTGTTTAGAATTGAGTAATTTCTTACCTTAAAATCTCAGCCCCAAATTCCTTGTAATTTAGCTTGGAGCTTCCAATCTTCACCCCGGGCTCTGATTAATCCGAGAATCTACCCCTTCTGTAAATTCTTCACTTTTTGTTCTTCTCCGTGTGAGATCTTTCTCCGGAAAAATAACCTCAAAAACTAGATTCTCCCAGCTTTCAAATGACACCAATCTCACTTAATTTTCTCAATTCATTTGCCAAAACCTGCTTCTGAAGTTCCTCTTCCTCTTATACTTCCTGCCGCCTTCCATGTTCAAAGGTCAAACCGCCACCTCTTCCAGCACTTAATGCTTAAACCCAACTACTTCCTCTCTAATCCTTTCTTTCTTCTTCTTTTTTTTCCCTTCATTTGTAGTTTCCCTATAACTGCACCATAAATTTTTCACTAATCAAATAATTAATATGACATTCTCAACCAAACATACTTATATAGAAAACGTAAAATTCGGGGTTTACACCTCCATTAGTCTGAACTGTGAGATTCATATATTGCGCCTATTAGTTTGCTTTAGGCGGCTCTTTGCTAGTCGTTTAGCGATGGCTATCCCCTCGGAGGTTTGTAACATAGGATTCAGAACAACCCAGACTTCAGTAAAATGAATAGGGTTTTATAGTTCCGTCTTGGATATTGTCTCCTATTTCGGAGGCAAGTTCATACTATCCTATAAGATCTGAAAATGGCAGGTCACACTTACAAGAATTACTAAATTGTTAGTAAAGATCTTGATCGAAAATGATAACTAAATGACTATAGGAATAAGAGTTATTCCGGAGACAATAGGAATAAGAGTTATTCCAGGGATAGTGTTTGGTCAAAATTGTTTGCTTTAGTGAAGGAGTATCTGACTACCCTTTGGTAGCACATATTCCGACTTATTAAAGTATCGTTGCAAATAAATAATGGTTATGGGTACATTATTACTTTTTACTAAAACTTGATTTTGGATTTAGTTACAATTTGCTAAATTAGAACTTGTTTCAATTTTATCAGCATGTTGAATACTTCTAGAATACTCACTTCTGATTTCAATAATAGTAAAATCAAATCAACAAACAAATTACTAGTAGTTGACTACACCAAAAGAGTTTTAACAGAGGATTGTTCTCTATCTCCCAACTTACCTGAGATTATGAATTATGTAGATGAGAATGCAGAATTCGAACAACAAGATAAATATGAATTACTTGTTATTGAAGCATGTTTAGTGGAAAATGATAAAATCTGGATAATTGATTCAGGTGCCGCTAATCATGTTTGTACTATCTCATAGGAAACAAGTTCCTAGAGACATTGACAGAAGGTGAAACAATCTTTAAGGTAGGGACCGGAGAGATTGTTTCAGCCAAAGCAATAGAAGATATGAAGTTATTTATAGGAGATAAGTACATTTATTTGAAAAATGTATATTAGATTCCTTCTATGAAAAGGAATCTAATATCTGTCTCTTGTTTGCTAGAACAAAATTATAGAGTTTATTTCGAAAAGGATGAAGTGTTCATCAATATAGGAAATAAACATATTTGCTCTGCAAAATTAGAAAATAACTTGTATATGTTAAAACCAACTGAGGTCAAAGCTGTTTTGAACATAGAGATGTTTAAAACTGCTGGGACTCATAAGAAAATGAAGATTTCTCCAAATGCCTATCTTTGGCACTTAAGACTGGGTCACATAAATCTCAACAGGATTGAGAGATTGGTTAAGAGCGGTCATCTAAATAAGTTGAAAAATAGTTCATTACCACCATGTGAGTCCTGTCTTGAGGGTAAAATGACAAAAAGATCGTTTTCTAGAAAAGGTCTTAAAGCCAAAGAACCCCTAGAGATGATTCACTCAGACCTTTGTGGGCCTCTAAATGTTAGAGCAAGAGGGGGGTATAAATATTTCATTAGTTTTATATATGATTATTCCAGGTATGGGTATGTTTACCTAATGCACCAAAAGTCTGAAACTTTTGAAAATTTCAAAGAGTATAAGGCTGAGGTTGCAAACCAATTAGGTAAAAAGTCTAAAACACTTCGACCGGATTGAGGTGGTGAGTATATGGATTTAGAATTCCAAAACTATTTGATAGAACATGGAATTTAGTCTCAACTCACAGCCCCTGCCACACCTCAGCAAAACGATGTGGTAGGAAAGAGAAACAGAACCTTGTTGGACATGGTTCGTTCCATGATGAGTTACGCTCAGTTACCAAATTCTTTTTGGGGACACGCAGTTGAGACAGCGGTGTATATTTTGAACATGTAAAGGAAATTTATATCATTTCAGGATTTGAGGTTGTCCAGCACATGTGTTGGTGCAAAATCCTAAAAAGTTGGAACACCGTTGAAAAGTGTGCCTATTTGTAGGCTACCCAAAAGAGACATGAGGTGGTTTCTTTTATGATCCTTAGAAGATAAAGTATTTGTATCAACAAATGCAATCTTCTTGGAGGAAGACCATATAAAGAATCCTCCACCTCGCAGTAAGCTAGTAATAGAAGAAATGTCCAGAGAAACGACAAATGTATAAACAAGAGTTGTTGATAAAGCAGGTCCTTCAACAAAAGTAGTTGATAGAGTAGGTCCATCAACAAGAGTTCTTGATGAAACTAAGACTTCACATCCTTCTCAAGAGTTGAGAATGCCTCGTCATAGTTTTTTTTTTTTTTTTTGTGCAACAGCCTGATCGGTACATGGGTTTAACTGAAACTCAAGTCATCATACCAGATGGTGGTTTAGAGGATCCATTGTCTTTTAACCAAGCAATGAATGATGTGGACAAAGACCAATGGATTAAAGCCATGGACCTTGAAATGGAATCTATGTATTTCAATTCTATCTGGAATCTTGTAGATCAACCTGAAAGGGTAAAACCCATCGGTTGCAAATGGATCTACAAGAGAAAACGAGCCCAAGCTGGTAAGGTACAGATCTACACAGCTAGACTTGTGGCAAAAGGGTTTACCCAAAGAGAGGGGGTAGATTTTGAAGAAACCTTCTCTCCAGTTGTTATGATAAAGTTTATTAGAATACTCTTATCCATAGCCATATTTTATGATTATGAAATTATCAAGACAGTTTTTTTGAATGGCTATCTTGAGGAGAGTATCTATATGTTTCAACCATAAGAGTTTATAAAGCAGGGTCAAAAGCAAAAGGTTTGCAAGCTTAATCGATCCATTTATGGATTAAAACAAGCTTCTAGATCCTGGAATATGAGATTTGACGCTGCGATCAAATCTTATGGCTTTGAACAAAATGTGGACAAACCTTGTGTATACAAAAAAATCGTTAACAAAATTGTCTCTTTTCTGATGTTGTATGTTGATGATATTCTACTAATTGGGAATGAGGTAGAATATCTAGCTGACATTAGAAGATGGCTAGCTTCGCAATTCCAAATGAAAGATTTGGGAGAAGCACAGTATGTTCTTGGAATCCAAATAATTCGAAATTGTAAGAACAAAACATTAGCATTATCTCATGCATCTTATACAGACAAGATGTTGTCTAGGTATAAAATGCAAAATTCCAAGAAAGGATTTTTACTTTTCAGGCATGAAATTCACCTGTCTAAGGAACAAAGTCCTAAGACACCTTAAGAGCTTAACAGTAGGGAGTTTAATGTATGCGATGTTGTGTACTCGTCCCAATATATGCTATGTCGTAGGAATTGTCAATAAATTTCAGTCCAATCCTGGTCATGATCATTGAACTTCTGCTTAGAATATTCTCAAGTATCTTTGGAGAACGATAGGTTATATGTTCGTGTATGGTGTTAAGGATCTGATCCTCACTGGATACACTGATTCTGACTTTCAGACTGATATTGATTCGAGGAAATCAACTTCGGGGTAGTATTCATTCTAAACGGAGGAGCAGTTGTATGGAGAAGCATCAAACTAAGTTGTATTTCGGACTCCATAAGTGAAGCAGCAAAAAAAGCAGTATGGCTCAGAAAGTTCCTAACAGATCTGGAAGTACTTCCTAATATGCACCTGCCTGTCACTCTCTATTGTGACAATAGTGGAGCAGTTGCAAATTCAAAGGAACTACGAAGCCATAAAAGAGGGAAGCATATCGAACGGAAGTACCATCTCATAAGAAAGATTGTACACTGAGGAGACATCATTGTCACCCAGATTGCTTCGCAAGATAACTTAGCTGATCCATTTACAAAGGTCCTCTCTGCTAAAGTGTTCGAGGGTCACCTAGTAGGACTAGGTCTAGAAGTTTTGTATCACTAGGGTAAGTGGGAGAATTTATGGGTATTGTAATGCCTTAGTTTATTGTATTTGTACATTTTATTGTCTCCATGTAAAGTCAACATTGTGTATATCTGTATATATTGATCCACTAGAGTTTTAGTCCAAGTGAGAGTATTGTTGGGTTTTATGTCCTAAAACTTAGAATTTGTAAAATGATAAACATTTTCTATAATCAATAAACTTATTATTGATTTCATAAATTGTATGAAAGTTTAAATCCAATAAACTAAGACCCATGACTATTGCATGAGTATTTAAACTTTACGTGGAGACATACCGTCGCACGCTATTATCTAAACGATCGTTTACCTTTTCCTAAGCGATCGTTTAGCTCTCGGTATGTACTAAACGATCGTGTAGATGACCACTTAGTTTTTCTTACGCGACAGTTTGGACAATCACTCACCCTTTTCCTACACGGATCGTTTATACAATCGCTTACCTTTTCTTATACGGTCGTTTAGACGATCGCTTACTTTTTCCTACACGATCGTATACTTCACCTAAATGATCAAGCATCTTGTCTATGCGATAGACGACCTCATATCCCACTTGCTTGATCGTTGTGTACGGTCTCTCTTCCTTCTTTCCTCTACCAATTCCGAACAAAGCCCACACTTTGGATTCTCACTCTAAGAATATTGAGGGCTCTAAGTGGTGGTGTCTTCTCCGTTTCCTTCTGTCCGAGTGGTGATTGTTCAAGGTAGACAGTTGGATTTTAGACTTGTTGTGAAGAAGAAATCTTTATCTGGTATGATCTTTTGATCTCTTTAGCATTATGAATGCATATTAGTATGTTTTGAACGTATATGTGGTAATTCTGTCACAATGAATTGGAAAGATCTGCTTCCGCTCATAGGTACTTTTGAATAAGAGTTCCTTCACTAAAGGCTAAGAACTCTGAAGCTCTAAAGATTCAGGCTCCAGAGCTTTGAGGATTCAAAAGTTAAAGCTTTAAAGATCTGAAGAACACAACTCCTTCAAAGCGTTGAAGATCAGAAGACAAACTAAAGCTCCAAAAAATCAACTTTTGTTCTCCTAGAGATCTAAAGACTAAAACTCATAAGATTTCTAGAAGATACAAAAATACTATGAAGATCTTGAAATTAGAAACTCCAAATGTCGATCCAAGTTGATCAACAAGCCAAAGGCTAATCCAAGTCGATCAACATGCCAGAGGCTGATCTAAGTCGATCAACAAGCTAGAAGTCGGTCAAATCCAATCAACAAGCTAGAGGCCAACCCAAGCAGATCAATAAGTCGGAGGCTTATCCAAGTCAATCAATAAGTCAAAAGTCGATCCAAGTAGATAAAAAAGCTAGAGGCCGACCCAAGTTGATTGACAGCCAAATCGATCCAAGAAGGTCATCAAGCCCAAAGGTCGATCATCCAAGAAGATCAACAAGCCCAAAGGCTGATCCTCCAAGAAGATCAACAAGCCCAAGGATCGAACTTTACTTTTTTGCGAAAAAGCATTAAAGGATCATTTATTAGAGACTATACTCACTATACTATAATGAAATCAATACATATACAAAGTTCAAATTCAACGAATCAAATTTCTCCAGAAATCTCACTGAAAATTGACCATGGAGTTGCAATTAGAGGTAGTCGTCACTGAAATTGGGTGTCAGAGGTGGTCTTCATTGAAGTTGGTATCGTGGAGTGATTGTTCGAGTTGATGGCCGAAAAGTGGAGTCATTAAAAATATTGAAGGGAGAAAGAGTTGATTATTTTAACTATTGAGTTGTAAATAGTGTTACCATAGAAAACTATGGTTTAAAATAACCCTTACCTCCATTATTTTGACATACTACCCAAACGTTGGCCTATTATAGCTCACTCAATCCATTCTAAATTGGTGTTCCAAATACCCATTTACACATATATAGTTGAACTTTAGAAAAGAAAAGGTAAAAAAAAACTTTAAAATGTTAGAAATTTGCAGTTCAAATTCGCACGTGTACTAAAAAACTGCATATTCATACTACAAGAATGATAATCTTTTATCAAAGTAAGCTTAGTTAAACAACCATTAATATAACTATACTCCCAAGAGGTTGAATGTTGGATCCCATCTACATGATATTGTACTAAAAAAATAAAGAATACATTAAAAGATACACTTTTCACACCAATCGATAATACATTTTGCTTGCGAAAGGAAATAAACTTTGTAGGGCGCGGGCCACGGGTTTGGACTTTGGAGTTCGACTCTAATCTAACTCCTGCCGGTTCTCTCTCTAATCCTCACCGCGATAGAATAGCCGCGAAGACAAAGCCCAAACGATGCTGCGTCTTCAATGGCTTTCTTCTTCCTTGCTTCCCTCATTTAACCCCGAACTCTTGCCGGAAAGTCTTTCTAACGGCAGACTGTGTAGCCTCAACTCCTTTCGCCCACTCCTTACTCTCAAACCTTCTCCGAAATGCCAATACTCCTGGAACACGCAGCAGCAGCAGCAGCAGTCGCCCTTCGAACCGGGCTCTCAGACCGATTCATTTTCCTCACAAACTCGCGCCAGAGGTACTTCCTTATCTGTTTCATTTCAATTCTTTTTTAGAAGAACTTCGTGTTTCCTGTCGGTTACAGTTGGTGAGAGCAGGGTTGATGCTATTTGGAAATTTTAGTTTATGTTGGAAGGAAAATGAAGTATATAGCTCCGGATTTGTGACATTGAGAACATGCTTTGACTTTCTTTGTCCGTGTATGGACTGAATTATTTTGACCTTGTTCTCTTTTTGTTTATCACCTGTTCCTCAATTTCAAAGGGTTTCTCCTAACTCAAGGGTTTTGTGTTAGTTGTTTTTTTTATTTCTCGGGTTCTGAAGTATTATGGTTTGGTTTGTTAGTAGCTGCTGCTGCATTGCCACCGAGGTTTTTTGTTGGTCATTCGATATACAAAGGGAAGGCTGCTCTTACAGTTGAGCCTAGGCCACCCGAGTTTACACCTCTAGATGTATGTCTGACTTGAATTCTGAGCTTTCTATAATTCATGATATGCTGCTTTTCTTTGTTGTTAGTTTTTTAAGGTTATTAATCATTTAAAATTTGCTAGTCAGGGGCGTTCAAAATATCCAGGGAAGGATTTGTATTGCTTCAATTTGCTCCTGCAGCTGGTGTTCGTCAATATGATTGGAGCAGAAAACAGGTGTTTTAAAACGACCTGATATTTAACTCCTAAGTTATGGAAGTCTCTGAATTAATGAGCTAAACTGAAATTCTAGATTAATGCTGACTACTATTCCACAGGTTCTATATTTGGCATCTTGGAAGTGTGGAAAAGTAGTATCATTTTCTTGATGAAGTAGATGGTATTGAAAATATCAAGGCATGTTTTGGGAGCTGTGTACAACAACCATTTTTCTATTTTCTAAAATCAACCTATTTGCAAGAACAATAATTGGATAATATCTTGTAAAGGTTAAGATCATTATGCATTTGAAATCACTCTTTTATTTTTTTTGAAATCAGAACAACTTGAGTTGTTCTCAAGAAAATGTTACTATGAGAATAAACGAAATCAGACACAGTGAAGAACTTTTGCTGAAACAATTGCTTTGTTAGTTTTTTTTTTTTTTTTTTGGGTATGATTATTTGATACCTTACCAAAGTAGATTACTTTTGTATATAGGTCTTCTCATTATCAGTGACAGAATTGGGAAGTCTAGTTGCCCTTGGCCCACGTGAGTCTTGTGAATTCTTTCACGACCCCTATAAGGGAAAAAGGTACTATTTTTATTTTTATATTTTTTACAAGTACAATCAAAATTTATACCATTAGTTGTGCCATGTTCATGTTTATGTATTGTGCTTTCTTTGGTTAGCACAAACATTTATGCCACAATGATGTCTTAATCTTTTTAGTAGCCAAATACCACATCTTTCTTGTGAGTACATCCTGCCAAATAAAATGAATTTTACGTAATAAGTTGTTTGTAAACAAAGCGTTTCAGGTTTGAAAATATAGTATTTTATGATAACAAGAGACGACAAAATATTTGTTCTGCAGTGATGAAGGGAAGGTCAGAAAGATACTAAAAGTGGAGCCTCTTCCGGATGGTTCTGGCCATTTCTTCAATCTCAGTAAGTCCTTTACGATCCATTTGAGAGAGAATATTAATGCTGAATTCCTGAGTGTTCAGTTGAAGCGAGGGTATGCGTTACCTCCAACGGAATTTAATTAGTTGGAAGTATTTATGTCTCATTTACTTGTGTCATTGTATTTCCAAACCCTTTGATATGATCACCCCACCACTGTTTTCCCCCATTAAACTTCCTTTCATATCTTCAATTATGATGATGGTTTCTGATAGGATTAGTACACTTCCTATGAAATATACTGGCTCTAAAAGAGACGAGCGAATTAGTATATGATAAGTTTGTATGCATGACTCATGAGAGGGTGAATTTTAGTACAGATGAAGCTGTGTGTGCTGGGTCGTTAGAATGAGTATAACACTGATTTGCTTATATCTAGCTCAATGGATTTCTGCAATTCAATTGTCCTACTTTAATCTAATTCTTTATTAGACATCTGGAATAGTCTTAAGAACCTGATTTACCTTTTGGTTTACTTATTTCTAAGTTCAATAAATAATCTACATCTCTATCATCATCTATCGTAATGAAAATTGATTATTATTTTTTTAAAGTTCTTTTTCTGGATAGCATTGATCCTGTGAACTGCAATGATGCTAGAGAAAGTCTTTTTTTTCTTACCCCTTTACCATTTCTGTTCCATTTTGATGCACAAGGTGTTCAGAACAAGCTAATCAACGTGGATGAGAGCATTTATATTCCTATCACCAAAGCAGAGTATACTGTACTTGTTGAGGCTTTCAAGGTATAGTTCTTTCCAGTTTACATGCACATCTCAATATTTAGGTGTTAAGAAAACTTATATGAAACTAAATTCTAGGTAGTTAATCACTATAGATTGAACTCTTTCTCTCTAAGCCCTTTGTTATATCCATGATTTTTTACCACTAAGTCAACCTATAAATGTCAACCTTGTTTTTCCTCAAAATTATGTGGTTATAATTCGTAAATTTGGATGTTTAAGATTGCGTTTCTGATACGGGTGAATTCGTTACTCTGTAGTTTGTCTTGCCGCACCTCATGGGTTGGCATACGATTGCAAACACCATCACGAGGCCTGAAGATAGCATCCGAGTAAATAATGCCAATCCCAGATATGGGGGCGACTTTGAATGGAACAGATAGTCTACTTTTTCTTAGGCCGAAGATGATCGTTGTGCTTATTTCAGTTATCCATATCAAACTAGTTATGAGCTAATCACCTTTTTAATATGGGTCCACGTTTTTTTAATATATCTCTAAACCCTAGAATATATATATAATTTTGTATATTAGTTTTAAATGTTATTGTGGAAGTTACCAATAGAGTTCACTTTCATTCCAAGTTCTCTACATTTCATAATATAAATCATTAACAATTCTAATCATAATGTTAGAAAAGATTAATTTTAATTTAAATACTCTTTTTCGACCATTTTATTTAATTTAGGTTATATTACAAGAATTTTTGGTACAGAAGACCTCATTTGAGAGGTCCAAATGAAAAATGGCTACCGGTAAAAGTAATGGAAAGTGGCCTTCTGTAGATCTCATCCACGTGATTTTACTTGTCGTCCCTGAGATGTACCCCATGCGCCTGAATCTACCTAGGAACTCGATTCTCGATTATTTGTCACTTGATTCTCGATTACTCGTCACACGATCTTCGATGCCCGGTCACTCGATACCCGGATGTGTGGTCACTCGATACATGTACAATCGATACGTGTATACTCGATCACAGCTACGTCATACTTGATACTCGATCATTTTGAACCTTTTGAATTCTTAACCTGTTTGAAGTCCATTATTTCACCACTTTAACTCATTTCTCAGACTATTATTTCTCGTCTTTCGATTTTATATCCCTCGACGATTTTACCTGTACACTCGAAATCCTCTCTATTTTCTCAACATCAGGCAACATTCTTCTTTTTGTTTATATTTTGGCATCATTCGCCTCTTTGTTATATTTTGGCATCATGTTCCTTGACATGCACTTTCATGTTCCTCGATACTCGATCGATACGATTTTCATTTCGATTTTCATATCTTGCATGTTTGGTTGGAGCTCGAATTTTTTCCGTTTCGTTTTCATATTTTTGGTATTTCGGACCGTCTAGAGTTTAGGGTTTGAGTAGGATAAGTCATAAAGGTGGAAAATCAAATTGAGCTCTTGTGTATGTGTATCATGTATCGTGTATTGTGTAAAGGACACTATGTAGCATGTATCGAGTAAAGGACACTATGTAGCATGTATTGTGCATCTAGTATCTAGCAATCGTGTATCATGTATTGAGTATCAAGTATCGTGTATTGTGCATCGAGTTTAGTATTTTGTGTATCAAGTATTGAACAAAATGCTTAATTTCTGGTGTTCGTTGTTATTCTATGCAGTATGGCTAGACAATTTAAGATTTCTCCCCAAGATCGTTTCCCAGACCAAACGACCAGCGTATCCTCTCACATTGGGGCGGCTAACAAGGTTGTGAAAGAAAAGCTTACTCCCACTCAGCTTGCCCTCTTCAAGAAGACGGTATTTGGGTGATTTGTGGACATGGACATTATCTTCAACAGTCCATTGCTCCACTACATTCTATTGAGGGAAGTTGTAGACAATAGAAATGATGTAATAACCTTCAATTTGAATGGTATGGTTGTTACATTCTCCAAAGAAGACTTCCTGTTGGTGACGGGATTGTGGCGGTCACCTAATCCAACAGTTATGAGGAGGGGGTGACGCACTTGGATCACTGTGTAGTAGGTACTTTAATAATGATTTTGCAGGGGACATTCACATTGATACCTTAGAGACAGCGTACAAGGAGATGGAGTTTGATAACGACATGGATGTTATGAAGATGACATGGTCTATTATACTGAATTGGGTAGGATGGGGAGGGAGAAGACGAGAGCCAACGTTGACAAGACATTATTGATTGATGTGGAGGATTTGTATTACTTTAATTCCATGGATTGGGAAAACATGCCATGGGAGAGGATGTTACTTGGACGACAAAGAGGATTGAGTAGCAAAGCAGATAACTATAGTAAAAGGTAAAAAAAACAATAAGAACTACATTGTCAAATATAACCTACTGTGGTTTCCTCATGCATGCCAGGTAATATCCATTCATTGGCCATATGAGATCTACTTATTTTAGTCACAATATGAGTTACTATTTATTCTTATTTTTATAATCGTTTATAAATTATGGTAAGTGTGGGCATACGAGATCGTATCAACGGTTGCTAGAAAAGTTGCAAACCGAATGAGTAGACATGTCGTACTTCAATTCATGAGGTGGGAGTGTACATACTCTTTGCCGACCAAAAAAATATGTTTGAATCCAACGAGGTTAGTGTATTACATCAATATTTCTTTCCTTGTTTTGTATAGATAAGGATCACACTCACATCACTGATCATGTTGGATAGTGATGTAACTAGAAGACTTACTTATTTAATTAGCTATAGTTAGTTTGTTAGTTTTGACTTTAACTATAGTTAGTTTGTTAGTTTTGAACAAACTTGTAATCTTTCTCTATAAATAAAGCCTCTTTCCTCATTTTGAGGAGAGATTCATTGATTCAAAATATTAGATTTTTAGTTTCACACCAAAATTGGTATCAGAGTAGTCCAAGATTTGGGAACCGATGGCAGGAAGGAGAGCCCATCAACCAATCGAAGGAGATGTACACGGACAAAAACAAGCGGTGGAAGATACTCCCACCCTCTCTCCAAGAACCTCAACCCGGTGCTTGCTGTCCGTTGAGAACTCATTGGAGAGAATTCATGGCATCTTAACAAACCTTCAAGAAAGCATGGAAACCCTTGCTAGAAGAGTTGAAATGCTTGCAACACCTCAAAATCGAGAGAATATTCTGTTGGATCGATATGGCAACCCTAGAGGGGGTGAATAGGGTTTAATTAAACTTTTTTCTAAATTAACCCAATTAAACTAATTAATACACTTTTTATAAATAATAAGAAAAATTCAATTTATGCAACAAATAAGATGACAAAAATGTGAAAATTTAATCTTATCAAATTTTAGCAAATAAATAAGAACAAACTAAAACATACAATAAATTACTTAAATTAATTGCAAAAATAAAAAGGAAAGAGTTAGAGAAGAAGACACCGTAATTTTTATAGTGGTTCGGTCAAACTCAACCTACTTCACTCCCCAAGCGCCTCTTGGAAATTTGAATAAAATCTTTCCGACTCTTTCCACAGATTAGAGCCCTTACACCACCGCTCCTTTTACGGGTTCAAGAGCAAACCCGATCCTTTCCACGGTTTAGGATCAAACCGTTACAAATGTTGGAATTTTTGAAGAACACAATACAATTCTCACTAGAGTAGATTTACAAGTTCAAGTACTCAACAAATTTATCCTCACAATACAATAACACTCTCTCAAGAATAAGATGAAAAAAAATGGGAACTT